>NC_141765.1:52112264-52132264 GCF_982258835.1 Parasteatoda tepidariorum | reverse complement strand
ATAAACAATCCAACTTCTTTTAATTCTATTCCTTTGATTAAAATGGTATTTAAATAAATTTTTTAGGAACATCGGAATTTCATATAATAAGTTTATTTATATTAAATTTAAAATCATTTCTTTCATCGTATAAGTCAACAGTGCAGATATTTTCTTATTTCATTAAAATTAATATTATCGTCATGATTACGGAGAAAGATTAATTACTCAGGGTAAATATTTTTTAACAAAATTGTATAACTTTAAAAATCGAGGATAATTAAATCATCAATATATTAAAAAAAACAAAATTAATTTTAAGGTTATAATTTTTTTTCATTATAGTGTACAAATGAGTTAGCTAAAAGTGAGTAAAAGTCAGATCCTTGTGGTATTCCACTTATTTGAGAAAAAATATTTTTTCTCTTGTAAAAATAATTTATTAAAAAGACAAATATTAATTAGAATTTCCCAATAATCGAAATCGCAACTAAAGGTATTTTTTTAATCATAGTAATAACTCAAAAGAACATCTTTTACTTTAGAAAGAGGAATGGTATTGAAGAGATCTTAGAAATCAAAAGTCGCAATTGAATTAATTTTATTTTGCTTAATAAATTATAAAATAGGCTGGTTATTAGTGATGATCTTAGAAAAGTCTTCTTCAATAATATTGTTAATAATTTTTTTTAAGTAGTTAAAGGAAATGGTATCAGGTTTAGTTTGGTAACTATTAGACTCACAAAGTGATTATTTTGAATTTAATAGGAATTTTACGAAATTGTGGACTAATAGTTATTTAAAAAAATTTAATTTTAAAAGATGTTTAATTTTTAATTTTCTTAAAATTTTTTTTAAATATTTTTAAAAAAAATATTTCATTAACAATTTTCCTTCTTCTCTTTAAAAAATTTATATTTTGTAAGCATTTGGTAATGCCTCCTTATTTTTCTCTTCTCTAAGACACAGCCATTTTCCTCTTCCTCGATGAAGTTTATCTTAAAGTTTTGGCTTGAAGTAAAATTACAACATCAAGCTATTTCATTAAACTGCATACCCAATCTAATCCAATATGTGTTAAGGGAAATTCATTTTTTTATTTCTTTTAAATTAATCAGAATCAAAACTACATAAGCAAGAACAAATAAAGATGAATATCAGTTTAAGTACTTCAGTTTAAATAATTCGATAAACTATAAATTAATTTTTGGAAAAAATAATATTCATTAATATTTATTAATAATAGCTGTAACTTAGTCAATTCAGTGCACTATTTTTAAGAAAATAAACTCGTACAAGTTTACATGTTGTTAGAAACTCTGTCTTTGTAATTTTTTCTAGATTACGTGGTAATTTGTTTTAATTATCTATTAATTTAATTATCTATTAACTTAATTATCAATTTATTTCCTAAATTGTTTTTTCTTGTTGTCTAAAAATCGTGCAAATTTTGAACCTCTGTAGTTTATTACCTCCCCTTTGTCATTAAAAGAGTTTTCGTAAATAAAAATTGAGTATATGTTTTGTTATTGTATGTGTTTTTCTTAAAATGCATTGGAAATTTTCTTTATTGCTAGTTTAATAGCATGAAGCAAAAATGTAATTCTGAGGTTTTCAGAAATATGAAAAAAAATTAAAATGCATTTAAGAAATACGCTTACTATTTCGAATCTATTTTTCGTTGAAGTTTAATTACAGAAACAAATGATACATAGATGAATTCTATCTAACTAACTAAAGTTTCAGAACATAAAGCTAGATATAAAGTAGCAAGAACTTAATGAACGCAATAAATTCTCTTACAAAAGCTCATTAAATCGCTATTTACCTACTCTTCGACTAAAAGCTAAACCCATAAATTGAAGAAGTATTTTCAAAGATGCCCCCGCCATCTACTTTGGGAACTATCCTTGCGAACTTCTCAGAAAAGCTAAGGAGATGAAGAAACAAAACAAAAATTCTTCATCATTTTCCCTAACGAAGGCTTTGAGTTCATTTAGGCTTAAGAGTTCTGAATGTGAAGTTTTCGTGCTAATAGGTTGGTTAGAAGTATAGAGTGCATCTTCAATCGAAGGAATTCAATCACAGCCCGTTCCTCTCTAAGTATTGTGAAGGGATAAAATATTTAGCATCCATCATTCTTGACAAGTACTTTTCCCTCATCAGGGAAAAAGACTTCCTATCTTTTCATCTCAGGAATTTAGATATTGAAGTCCAGTCTGAATTGAACCGTTCTTAGAGAGTTCTTCAATAGTGTCTTTTAAAATATGTGTGTTTCAAAAATCTAAAAATAAAATAAAAGAAAACTTTAAAATGTTAGATACTTGGGGCTGTTTTTTTTCGTTTCTTTTTTTTAAAGAAAAAGAAACAATGTAGTACGTTTCTATTCGAATCTGTTAGGGGCTACTCAAACACAAGTTGGAGAAATTTGGATGTTGAAGTTCATTCTGACTTGAATCTTCTTTTTTAAAGAATTTTTCAATAGTATCTTTTAAAATATATGCGTAACAAAAATTTAATAAAAACGAAACTAAATAACTAAATAATAAACGCTTGGTAGATTTTTTTTCCAACTCCATCGAACATTTTATACGCGTTTTATTCATGTGTTTTATGAGTAACGAACATTATGCGTTTTGCGTTTTGTGCAAAATGCGAACGTAAATATATTTTTAAAATTTATATCGTGTAATGCGAACAGAAGCATTATGTTTTTTTTTTCTTTAAATATTAAACTTTTGTTTGAATTTAAAATTGACTAAACGAAGGAACTTCAAATGTTTTGAAAATCCGTTTAATTATATTACAAGATAGATTCCTAAACAGTTCTAAATATTTCGAAATTTTTAAGAAATAAATTCAAGTTTTGAACTGTTAATAGAGGCTGCATTCCGAATTATTCTTACGGTGCAAACTTTTATGAGCAATGAGATTTTTGTTATTACTTTATTAGTTTCTTTTTGAAAAATACCTGTCTTTATCGCTTTTTTATGTTTGGCAGGTTGTGATCATATTAATATTTAAAAAAAACTACTTGATTTATAATGCTACAGAATGTGTTTTGGCTAAAACATTTGCCATACATTAGGATAGAATAAATTTCCCATTAATAAACTGTAATGGTCAAGTTAGCAGGCACCGAAGAATGGGTATAATAATAATAACAACAATAATAACAAGCACAATGATAACAGTAATAACCACAATATTACCAAATAATAATAACAATAATGTCAAAAATAATATTAACATCCGCACATAATTCCATGCCTAGATCTGGGTAAATTTATTGGGCTTTCTGCAACATTATAATATTCACCCAAAATAAATGCACCTTTCTAACCACATATGTAGGAAGCAAGGATGTTTTGGATGCCTTTTCATATCAATTGAGAAAATATTAGTGATTTGAAATTCTTATTAACATTATTATTAAAAAATTTGAATTTTGATATTTATCAATCTATTGTTAAACGTAATATACAGAAATCGAAGTGAAATTTAAAAAACGTAAGGCTTCTTGCTCATTCATTTAAATAATTAACATGCAGGATAAAAGTTTTATTAATGCAATTATTATTCTAAATTTAAATGAGAGTCTATATAATATTTCTCTTTTAAAAAAAGTTTTACTATGTTTGTGCAATAGGTATCTGAGAAATGATGTATTTTTTTTTAAAGTTGAAACCACAGAAACGTGAATGGATTCCTAAATTTTTGTTAGAATATACATTAACGCTTTTTTATAAATCTTAAGTAAACTAATTGCATTTGCATTTAATTGAGAATGATTTTTGGAAACACAATGGATCAGAGAAATTCAATTGATTGTTGTAAAAAGCCTAATATTTGAATATAATTCGAAAACCGAAATTTCAGCAAGTCGTCTGCATTTCAAATTTTATTTACTTGTATCTTATGCTTTTTTTGAAAAAAAAATCACTTTAAAACATTATTTTTAAAGCATATTTGACTTTTGTATGAAATTTATATTTTCATGAAATATTATTAGTTCCTCTCAACAAAATAAATAGTTAAAGCATTTTTTTTTTACTTGTTCTGACATTTAAAAACTAATAGTGGTATTTAAGTGATAAAATTTTTCCCTACAATATGAGTATGAAATAATTTTCAGTTCTCGAGTATAAAAAAAAGAAAAATATAAAAAAACTCATATTGGTTGATAGATTTGAAAATTGTTGAAAAAAAAAGGAAGGCACACTAACATTTATGAGTTTCACTTTTCACAGTACGTTACCCTATCACCATGCTGTAACTGGACAATACATGCTGCAAAAAATATTCGTTTTTTTTCCTGAATTTCACCGTATATTTAACAGATTAAAGCCGTTTTGTTGATAAAACGGTTTTTCTCAGTTTTAACTCTGATCACACGCACATGAACTGATTAAAACAGCTAGCTGAAATTTTCGTTTCTGCCATGCAGTTTTGTGTTTTGTAATGTTACTTTTCCATAAATTTTTGAAAAAAAGGAAGGCATACTAACATTTATGAGTTTCACTTTTTACAGTACTTTACCCTATCACCATGCTGTAACTGGACAATACACACTGTAAAAATATTCGTTTTTTTTCCTAAATTTCACCGTATATTTAACAGATTAAAGCCGTTTTGTTGATAAAACGGTTTTTCTCAGTTTTAACTCTGATCACACACACATAAACTGATTAAGACAGCTCGTTAAAAATTTTAGTTTCTGACATGCAGTTTTGCGTTTTGTAATGTTACTTTTCCTTTTCTCCAATCATTTCACGATTATTTTCTACATTTGATTTTCAACAATCACTTTATGGTTTTGAACATCGTATAAATGAAACAATGATTAGGCTTTATTGCATGCAATATCGAAGCGGAAATTCCCAACTTCACATTTTATTCATAATAAAATATTTGAACCTCAGTGGCTCAGAAGACAAAGCGCGTGTTCCAGTTAAATTATTTCAAATCTCAGCTATGATTGGTCGATACAAATTTTGTCGATGTGAAATATTCACATTTGCTGCCAGAGCAGATTTGCTTCGCAACTTTCACAGAGAAAATTTTTTTCTTATAAGAAAAAACCTATTGAGCCAACAGAATTCATTTTTATTTGAAATTTTTGTTGTAGAAACTTTTTTTACGGTAAAAGACCAGTCTGATTACAAGATCCCTTCATAATTTTTTTTTGGAAGAAACGCTTTCTTTTAAAGAAAAAAACCATTAAAATTACGGATTTAGTTCTAAATTTTATGGTTTTGCACACTTAACCAAGCTGCGGGTTTAAAATCGTAAATTTTACAGAAATTTTTCTTACAGTATAGTAGGCAGATATGTTGTTAGTGTTATTATTAATTTAAATTATTTTTAAACAAAAAATTAGCTCATAATTTTAAAAAAATTAATTCATTTTTATGTAATATATATTTAATATTTAATTTTCCTATCCTTGTTTACATTGGTTTGAAATAATTTAATGTGCTATTTTGTACATATCAGTACAAAAACTAATTATTCAGCATTATGTCTCAAAGCACATGAGCAAATTTTATAAACTTTGTTTACACTAAACCATACACTATCAATTAGATATTATTTGATAATTTGTCAATTTAGATTAGAACCCTGACAATAAGCTATTTCAAAAAAGTATGTAATAAAAGCACAATTTTTCACGCCTCATTAGAAAAAAAGCGTGGGAGGTTAATTATCCGTATATTTATGCAGCTTATCGCTTCCAAAGTTGAGATATGCCTTCAATTGTATGAATCACATTCCGGAAGTTTTACTGCATGATTCCTTTCATTCGTATTCAATTTACTCGATAAAATTAGATTCTGTAATTCTCTCTTCATAAAAGCAAACTATTGAACTGCTTAACTCCAGTAGCATTTAAAATGAAAACTCAAATAATGCATTCTCTATCATTAAATATGACAGTGAGTAATAATTATTCATTCAATGAAGCAAAAGATTAATAGTTGACTCTTTTATATTCATTATTTGAACGCTGACAAAAATGACATACTAATAAAAGCCATGTTTTGCTGCTTCACCAGGGTTATCTAACGTTGAATGTGACTGGATTTCATTTAATGAGCCACTTTCTCGAATTCAGGAATATTATGAGACTTTAAGAGGATTCTACCGAATGTTTGCCGAGTAAAAGTTCATATTTTTCAATAAGAGACTTTATTAGGTTTTCTCATAATTAAATAATATTTGCTGAAACTACCTAAATAATTATTTGATTTTTTAAAAATATTATTTGAATAACTTGGAATCTAGGAAGATCAAAAAATTTTGAATTTACTGTTAAAAAGTCATGTAAATATGAGGTTTTGTTTTTAGCACTTTCAGTACAGAGATTTTTAATTATTATTTTTTTTAACGTGAAAAGAACCTCGTTGCTTGATTGAGGTTTCTGGAAAGAGGCTTAATTCAAGTGTAAAATGTGTGGCTCGACTTTAAGGAACGGTATCTGTACAAAATTTATGGAATAACTTGGAATCTAGGAAGATCAAAAAATGTTGAATTTACTGTTAAGAAGTCATGTAAATAGGAGGTTTTGGTTTTAGCACTTTCAGTACAGAGATTTTTAATTATTATTTCTTTTAACGTGAAAAGAACCTCGTTGCTTGATTGAGGTTTCTGGAAAGAGGCTTAATTCAAGTGTAAAATGTGTGGCTCGACTTTAAAGAACGGTATCTGTACAAAATTTATGGAATAACTTGGAATCTAGGAAGATCAAAAAATTTTGAATTTGCTATTAAGGAGTCACGTAAATATGGGGTTTTGTTTTTAGCACTTTCAATACAGAGATTTTTAATTATTATTTTTTTTTAACGTAAAAAGAATCTCGTTGCTTGATTGAGGTTTTTGGAAAGAGGCATAATTCAAGTGTAAAATGTGTGGTTCTACTTTAAAGAACGGTATCTGTACAAACGTTTCCTCTTAGAAAAATTGATTTACTGAAGCAAAATTTTTAAAATTTATATCTAAAGTCTCCTTTAAAATGCTAAAAAAAATCACCTCTAAAAAAATTCTTTAAAATTCTGAATATGTTAGTTTTGTTAATTATTTTTATTAGAATTCTGACGATAATAATAATAATTATAATAATAAACAGTTTGATTTGCATCTAGGAATTGATAGTTAGACCTAAATTCAGTCATTCATTTAAAAATAAAAGTTGCACAATTGTTCTATTGAATATAAAACTGTTCACTGAGAAGCTTTACTCTATTCCAAAGAGTCTATTTAAGTAAGACTAATTTAAAATAATGCAATATTCACTTATTTTACACATACAGACAAAAAAAAGGGTAGTCTAGCATGTCACAAGTTTTTAGTAGTTAGATTACTGTGATTTTAAATCATCACTTAAAAGTGTTTCACTTCTTATTTTTAGCCAATGACTGTTCTGTACATAGAAAATCGTATTTTAACTAGAATTCTTCTCCACATAGCAAAAGCGGTTTTTCCATGTTATTACATAGGAAAATAGTGTATCGGGGAAAAACATTCTCCCAATTTTGCCCATTTTCTAAACCACCAGTGGGTTAAATCATTTGACATTGGATAAGTATTTTTGAAGGAAAAAAAACTGAAAGCAAAATAAATCCCAAACATATGGCTTAATTATAAAAAAATGACTCGCGTAGAAAATATATTCCCCAAAAAATATAAGTTTCGCTCTTCAAACTCGTGAGAAAAAAAAACCTTAAAACGTTCCTTATGACGTTAGAGCTTATTTTCAATGACATTTCTTAGAAAAAGTTACAACTTGAATGTTGCGTTTCTATCACGATTATTTTTAAAAACAGTGACACTTGTACAAAATATTTATGTTCTAAGAATTTATGTATTTTATTGCTTAAATTCATAAAATTTATGTCTTAAGTGACTCTTTTAAGGTTATTCTAGCAACCTTTTGGTATAGAATCTCGAACTTTTATTGATATATTTCGTATCACTATAATATTAAGAAATAACATATAAAGTAGATCGACACTTATCCCGAAGAAATAAAATGCGGCATATAATTAATACAGCATATAATGTTATTACAATAAAAATAATTGTAACTTTGCATTTTGATAAAGAAATTTTTGCATAATTTTTCTTTTCTTTTTACTTTTAAAAGTTTTTATAAGGTTTTCACGTAATTTAATTTCGTTTTCTCATTTATACATATGCATGTTTCTACTAAATTATTCATTTTTATATTGACTTTAAGTTTAAACTTTCTAGTGCATTAACTTTTTTTCTGACATGCAAAAAACACAATATCAAAAAAATAAAGAGTAACGTTTATTTCTGAAAAGATAAAACATGAAAAAATGCAACACCAAGACGAATAAATTTATGGAATAATAAAGATCTTCATCTGAACTCAAATCAGTTTTTTTTTAAAAAATTAAAAAAAAAAAAAATTCTAACAGCACACCTGCTTAATAAGAGCACGCGAAACGATTTGGGGAGGTATTTTGGACAAATAGTAGGAAAATATTGAGGTTTGACACGATTTTTACAAGAGAAAAATTCCATTTTCCTAAACATAATAAAATTTCCTAGGCAACAATATTTTGTAGCTTATAAAGATATTAACAGCTAACACTATTTCTTTTCATAAATTATAAATTAGTCTTTTTATTAATGATTTTTCTAGTGTGTTAAAATTGCATTGAATATTAGGTAGGTTTAACTAGCTATGAAATAATTTTGATAAACAGAATAAATATTTATTAAAAATAAATACAATAGAACAAAATAGTTATTATACAATAAAGCTAGTTTCTTAAAATATACATCTTCAACTATATGCCGAAAGAAATGTTGCAGGCTTATATTTGTATTAAAATATAAAGAAACAATCTCCAACTATCAAAGATAACAATCAGATCTAAAATTGTTGTAGGAATTTCATTCAGTAAACTGAGATATTCAGGATAATTCTATGATTGATTTTTTTTGCTTGTCTCTGGGTCTTTTTATTAATATTTAATAATATTTAATACTCAATTATAAGTCTTCTATATTTTCCCTTTTTATTTGCCTTTCTTGATTTATTCTTTATTCGTCGTACATAATATCCATTTTGAAAAAAAGTAAAAAATGCATTTAATTAGAAAATGCTATGTAAGGGAGAGTGGGTCATGAGGTGAGATTGGGTATTTGATTGTGTTGTAATTGTGATTGATTGTGTTAAATTTGTTCTGTATTTAGCGGACAAACTTTGAAGTACTTTTTACTTCTGAAGAAGAAATCCCTGCAATAGTGGGGTGGTGCTGTTGATTAATTCACTTCATCTGTATTGATAAGTTTGTTTTACTATGTTAACTCTCAAATGTTCGGTTGTTTTAAAACTTGCCATATTGGTCATTACAATTAAACAAAATTATTTTTTTGTCCAGCTTATGCGTTTAGAAAAATATTCATACCATTAAAACAATAAGAATTTAGTCCAATAATAGCACTGTTCTGTTATTTCAATAAGCTCATCTCGGGTTAAGACCGGGTATTACTCAGTTTTGCTTTTTCCAACTTGATGTGAGTATATGCAGGGTTCATGAAAGCTGTAGTGAAGCAGAAGAATAAGGTAACTACATCCAAAGTTCAACGAAAGTTTTCCATTCCTAAAAGAAAAACTTATTGTGAGCTCCTTCCTCTAAGCACAAAAATCCTTATTTTTGTTTACTGTAGAATTTTCAAGACACTTTTAACGAAATTTTAGTTTTTATATAGATAAAAAGAAATTATTTGCAATTTCTTTAAAAAAATAATAAATAATATATTTCATATAAAAAGAGTTGGTTACGCTCTAAAAGCAGCCTCTAGCCCAGGAATAATAGCCCCTCGCCTTTTGAATGTGGCCTGGATTACCATCATATATAAATTCCGTGCATAATTTTCTTGAATTGTCATATAAAATTGAAATACCTGCTACTTTTTCCTGTCAATTCTAGTATTTCTAAATTTCTTAAAACTATGGGTAACTGGTTTTACCCCACTAGTGTGAATATTAGGATGAGTTTACCCCAGGTTTAAGGATGGGGTTTGTCCACAGCTCATAAAGAGACATAAATCTTATTACAAGGAAAGATTTATTGCAAAAGAAACAGCAATATTTTATCCACTTCTGAATAAAACAAACACCGGAAGTGCAGATCTTATCATAACTTGGTATAAGTTTTTATAGTCTAACGCCTTAGAAGTTTGGGGGCTTGAAATTGAGTTAACGTAATACAGTTGTGTGTACTTTTTCTTCAGTGGAAAAGTAAATCCCGTACAAGAATTTCTTCTAATGCAAGAATAAAAGAGAGTTACTGAGAGTAAGATCAATACTATTGCCTGGTTGGTATTGCCTGATCCAGTGAAAATTTCGTTGCATATTTTTGTGAAGTCTCTATATGCATGCAACTTTTATCGTGGTTTTCAAATGACTGACTTTTATCGATCTGAGCACCAGCAATGATCATCTCGCCCCTTTGCATCGAATTGTTCATTGCAATCCATTTAATGCTGTGTAGTAGCATTTTTGTCAGACGAAAACCAACTGACAGTCCTGACATGTTGCCAAACTCTTTTGTTAATGGACAACAAAAACTTGTCCCACGGAATAACATGGGTTGTAATTCCTATGTTTCCTACTTTGAAAGGTAGCTGAAATATCACTGTATCTTCAAATCAGTATTACAGAGAAAGATTAATTAGAAAAGATAAAGCGACATTTTAACTACTTCTGAACAAAAGAATTACCGGAATAGTGCATCGTGTCATAACTTGGTATATGCCTTTATATTCAAACAGTTAGACGCCTGAAAATAAAGCTAGTATGATACATCTGTAAGTACATTTTTGTCAGTGGGAAAGTGATGCTCGGGCATAAATTTCCTCAAATGCAGGGAAAGATTAAAGCCACTGAGTGTAAGATCGGGACTGTGTGGATGGTAAAACTTTTTCCAGCAAAAATTGCGTTGCAGATTTTTTGTGTAAATCTCCGTATCCACGAGAGTGTTGCTGTGGAGCATCAGAGCACCAGCAATGAGCATCCCGCACTATTACTATGGATCGCAATATCTTTAAATATTGCGTAGTGACATTTTCTCACACTCGAATACCAGCATAGAGTCCCAACACGCTGGCAAATTCCTATGGTACTGGATTACAAGCACTTGTCCCACAGAATGAGAAGGGTAGTAATTCCAGTGGTTTTTATGTTGAAATGTAGCTGAAATAGTGCTGCAGCTTTAAATGATTATTACAAGAGATACAGCAATATTTTAAGTACTTTTGAATAAAAGAAATGCCGGAATTGTGTCATTAACTATAGCGTAGTTTAAATTTTTATATTTAAACACCATCGAAGTTTGCCGCCTGGACATGAAGCTAGCACACTACAGCTGTGTGTTCATGAATAATACCAGGGCATGACGTTTTTCAAGTAGAAGAACAGATGAAAGATGTCACTGGGAGTAAGATCGGGTCTATTACACGGATGGTACTTTCTAGTAAAATTCCACTGCTGATTTTTTTTTCGAAATCTTCGTATGCATGCGAGTGGTGCAACAGAGCACCAGCATGAACATCTCGCACCTTTGCTCTAAATTGTTTGTTGCAATCTCTTAAATGTTGCGTAGTTCTTGCGTTGAAACTTGGAGGAAAGATGACCGTGTCTCTTGTAGTAAATGTTTAATGTTAATTATGTTTTGTTTCTTTTTATGGGACTCTATTTTTATTTTCCGGATGACTCTCGTATACTAAAATTTTAGCATATATTAAATCCTGTGATAAAGGCACTGAAAATTTCGGTGCCAGTAAACTGTACTAGCAATTTTCGATTTAGTGCAGACTAATACAATATTATTAATTTATACGCATCACAGAGAGTTCTCAAGACCATCTCAATAATATGTCGAATATAAACTTATTTGAAAAGTCGAAATAAATCATAAACCATTAAATAAAACTTACAGTATATTTAAAACCATTTAAATATTTCCAACCAAAAATTAAAAACTCCTTCCAAAGGAGAAATCAAAGTTATTATTGAAAGAGAGACTTTCAGTCCAAAAGTTATAAGATGCTTTCATTTAAAGTATAATATCTTCTTCTAACCTTCAGCTGGGGAAAATATTTTCACATGAGGCAGTTTGTCAACGCATTTGGCAGGTTATCTCCTCAAAATTAAGGGGGTGTGTCAGCTGGAGAAATGAGAAGTACTTTATTTTAAATAGCGATATTCGCTCGATTGTTTGGAAGAGTCGATAAATGATGAGCAACTCAAAGTTTGAGTCGTTGTGGAAGATACCTTAACAATTTCTTTGTGACTTGGAGCTGTCACATAATGTTGTTTCATGAGTATTTGCTCCATATTAAATTCCTTTCTTCCTGAAAAGATTTCTGAAGAAATATTTTTCATCCTCACTTGTTTGATTAATGTTGTTAAGATTTGTAAGGAAAAGGAGCAAGCAATTGGAAGTTATAGGAGTTTTAGAGCTAGAAAATGTTTGTATCTAGAGATATTTAGTTTGGATGCGTTATTTATTTTCTTATAAATCTAAGATTATTTGATTACGTAGTTATCGTTATTGCTTTATTTCATTTTGATTTAGTTCTATTACTTTAAACTTTAATGAGTTTGATTTATTCAATCCTGATTTAATCTAATATTATTTCTGAATTCTTGTAAAGCGTATGTATTTTAAATAGCCTATTTTTTTTAAAAAAAAGAAACATAAAGAGGTAGAGCAGCGATTGACATGTTCAGAAAAAAAGTAGAACAATTACTTTTTTATCTGTTCAAAAAACTACCTGACAATAACATTAACAACCAGTAACATTATAATACTATTTTTGCTAAAACTATTTTCAAAACAGTTAAACTGTTCTCGCGATTTTTATGTAGTTAGAAAGATTTTTCTGGGTATTGTACTGCTCTCTTGTGGAAATTTCAGAAACTTGTTAAGTTTCTTAATAAGTTTCTGAATTTAATTGAGCATTGTTTGGAAACAATGCTCAAACAATGCTTAATGCTTAACAATGAAACAACGCTTAATTGCTCAACAATGCTCAAACAATGAAACAATGCCCTATTAAACTTTTTTGTAAAATAATTGTAGGGCTAGGATACCTACAATGTCAGCCGCCATCTATCTAAATGTACCTCCAGGTAGAATCGAGTAACATGTCTTATATACTAGTGAATTGGAATTGGAAAATTGTGGTGGTAGCTCAAAATACTCCCCCACCAGAATTTTATCTGTGATCAAATTGGAAGAATGGATATCACTAGTTGATTAATTTCTGTTTTGTGAAACAACGGGAGAGTTCTATTAACATCACTGGCCTTTAAGCGCAGGTGGTGAGAGCTGTAGTAAGATCACCGTTGTGTGTGTGGTCTCTCCTATGTTACTATTAGCAGTCGAGTGTATACAGATCCCCGTAGTGTGTGATCGAGATTGAGTAGCAACAGCGCAAAGAGGATAATGTTACAGTCACAAATTGCAAGTCAACTGTACACTATGTTCCATTCATCAACGTGGGCGTGTTCATATTGAAGTGGGTGTTTTTGAAGAGGTAGGTGCATTCAGATCCCGTTCGAAAGTCACCAATGTAGAGCCAGACTTGTCAGCTATGTCAGCCGTCATGTATCTAAAGATACTTCCAGATAGAATCGAGTTAACATGTTTTACATACTTAAGAATTGAATAATTGTAGTGGCAGTTACGCAACATAATTTCTTAAATAGCGTCGTTATTAGTATATTGCAATAAGCCTTTCATTTTAAACTTAGAAAAGTTAGTTTATTTCTTAAAAAGAGATTCAAATTTTTTTAAAAAAAAGCATTATTTTATAGAAAGAGCAATGATACAGGAAACGTTAATTATTACGATATTAGTTATAGAAAATTAATTATATTCATATTATAAAGTATGCTTTAGTAAATTGAATACATTATTTCGATAAAACTTGTGGTAAAATTAATGTAAAAATTAAGAATAAATTAAAATAACTAGATTAGTTTAAATTAAATGGATTGTAACGCGTGTGTTTAAATTTAATAAATTCAGAGCCCCTCAAACAAATTAGTAATTTTGCTTCATGTGTTTTTTTTTAGATAGTTCTTTAATATGATAGAAAAATGTAAGTTTAATGCGTTAAAAATTTGCTTTCAACTATCTTTCCTAAAAGCAAGATTTAGTTTTAAAAACTATGCAAAACAATCTTATCTTCTACTTGTAGTCTAGTATCTTTTTTTCCATTTATAATCTAGTATGAATAAATTAAAACAAAAATAATGGGTCTCTTATTTAATTGAAGTTATAAGCAAATGACACTCAAAATATCTGGTAAAGTATTTATTCATATTTTGTAGCTTAACTTTTGGTATTTTCTTTAATAAATGTTTTGGTTTTTTGTTTGATTTACATTTTCTTCACCCCCTTTTATAATACAAATGCCACTCAAAATATTAGGAAATTAAATCTCCAAAATAAAGTTAAATTTAAAAACTCGTCGGAGAGCTTTTAAGTCTGGATACCACTCGAAATGCGTACTTACGACAATGAACACAGCTCAAAATGAGTGTTTCCAAAAATGGGCGAAGCTCAAAATGCGTGTTTATGAAAATGAACACTGCTTAAAATGTGTGCTTATGAAAATGAACATAGCTATTTATGAAAGTGGACACAGCATTTGATTCTGTTTCTCAAACCTTTAAATGAGTTTTGTTCATTTTATTAATAACAAACTAATGAATCAAAATAAATTTATAATGTGTGATATCGTTAATTCCCCTAAATCACTTAGTACATTCTATTAACATTCCCGTAAATCACTTGGTATGTTTTATTAACATTCCCATAAATCACTTAGTATATTTTATTAACCTTCCCATAAATCACTTGCTACATTTTATTAACATTCCCATAAATCATTTGGTAGATTTTAAATAGAATTTCATAGTTATCAGTTGTTTTTACTCCGATGCTATAAATTTATAACATTGGTATAAAATTTACGTTGTAGGAATTTAGAATTTTAAGACTCACTACATCGCTTAGAGTTTTGTATACGAGGACATCACCTGAAAAATTACATCTGAAAATTATTGAGCCAACTCCAGCCCCGAAGTCCTAATGATGAATGAAGATGATGAATGAGAGTCCTAATGAAGATGAGCTCGCAATTCCTCGTTTAGTTGAACTGAAAAGGCTCATTCTGAGCCGAGTTCATTTTCGTTAACTTGCATACCGAGCTGAATCTATCATCGTAAACACGCATTTCAAGCATTTTCCATTTTCGTAAACACGCATTTTGAGCTGCTTCCAGATTTCTCAAATCCACAGATCAGATTTTGAAAATCTCATCGACAAATTTCGTTCTAGCTTCAATAAATGGTATGAATTTCCTTTGGATTTATTTGGCAGTAATATGGGATTTTAATTTCTTTACACTCAATAAACGGTTATTGAAGTTCCTTCAAACGCAATAAACTCTTTTACAATCTCGCTATGTCATACATTTAATATATTTCCATTATTAAATGTACTGAAAAATCTTTAATTAACATACAAATATTTAATAAGATTTTCTAAGGATATTTTCCCTGTGAATTCGAGCAAACTAATTAAAATCATTAGTTTTCAAGTCAACAAAATGTCACTTTCTTCTTCTTAATGAAAATATTGTATTAAATGTTTCTCTAGCTTTTCTAAACACACACAATTTTCTCAGATTTTGATTTATATTATAAATCGTCCATATTGTCCGATTAGATCTAGTCTCTAGAAAGACATATTTCTTTCGGGCAATAAACACTTTCATTGAGCTAAGGGGGAAAACTCATTGAAGCATAGAAGTTGTGTCGCTGATAGAGCTAGAGTTAGTCGATAAGCAGCGTTAGTACTTTGGACATGAGCAAGATTAGATTTTTTCGATTGCAGTAAAAGTGGGGATCAAATTGATTAGCAACCTTGCCCCTGGAGACTAGCGACTGGCTCTTTGCCCCCTTCCGGCCAACAAGCATCCGGGCAGTCTCGGGAAGATCTGTAATTAGGTTATGGTTTTTGTCCGGAGGATGTGGCTCCCATATGCCATATCTGAGGCTATATATTTTATTCTAAGTTCTATATGCCCTATTAATTCCGAGGGTCAGTGAATAGATCTTGATATAATTGGCGATTACTAACCACTATCCTTAAATAAGTTTAGTCTTGTATTGATCTGAGCCACATAGTTAGGTTTTTAATGCAACAATATTCTAATAACAGACAATAAAAAATTACAAAAATAATAAGGACATTTTATTTAAGAGTAGATTTTTGGAGCTTACTTGCAAAGCTCCGATTTTTGAACTATGTTATGATTCTTAAATTAGCTAAGCTTTGTACACTAGGAAAAAAGTCAGAAAAAAATTAAGGTAAAAAGTATTGGCACTCAGGGTGCTGGCATTTATTACTATACTTATATATGAAACTGTACTAACTGTACTTATATATGAAAGATATAAACAAGAAGTAAAATGTTTAGTCGTAACTGGGGAATGTTCTTTATTTTTTCAACAAGTGAAAATTTTACGTATTTTTCTTCATTTGTTTCGTGTGACTCTATATTGTTTATATAGAATTCAAGAGCCGCAGTGGCTTAGGGGGAGAACGTTCACCTCCCATTGAGGTAATCCAGGTTCGGATCTTAACTGCTCCAGGTTGGTAAGAATTCTGCACCCGTGTTCTCACAGACTCCAGTATTGACAAATCATTATCATATATCATTAATGAATGAAAATATCATCAGTGGTATATGGATCATAGGTCAGAATCTTCTTCCCGTCGGGCAAACAGTGACAGGTTTAGTGGTTTTCATGACCATGTATGACAAATGCAGGTTACTTCCATCAAAAAGATTTCCACGAAGGCTTGTTTGGCCCAGTACTTGATTCAAGAGTTCCTTTGTCTTCTGGATTGGGTTCAAATTCTGCAATATTTAATATTCTGTTTTTTGAACTGCTAGATATTTTTTTACAGCAATAAACATATAAACATTCACATGTGATTAATTATATATATATATATATATATATATATATATATATATATATATATATATATATATATATATATATATATATATATATATATATATATATATATATATATATATATATATATATATATATATCAGAATTTTTTGAAGCAATGCTCTAAAGAAAAATTCATTTTGTTTAAAATTCAGGTTTTAAAAAGTAGAAATGTTTGGCAGCATTAATGAATGGCCTGAAGAATATGGTAGATTCGAATTGTTATAATCAAATGTTTAGTAGATCTAACGATAACCAAACATTGTGGTCTGGGATACATAGTGTCAAAATTCAGACTATTTTTTAAAAGTAAGCCATTTTTTTATTTAAATTTATTTTGCCTGAAATTGAGTTTTTATTCTTTGAAATCAATAAATTTTAATGAATATGTATTGTACTTACAACTATAATTTAAATTAAGTACTATTAATGATTTTCAACAACATTTTGATAGAAAATTAAAATTATCTCAGAAATATTGATCTACAAAAAAATAGCATTTTCTTCCATGGACGAACGCAATATTTTTTTATAGAACTCAATAACACTCATTTCAACTATTAGTTTCCAAATGAGTTATTTAATCTCCGTTTCTCACAACCATAATTCAGAAGTCGATAGCACTTCGTCTATGTTTGTAGCTGTAATTAATGTGCTCACTGAAGCTCCTGATCGTGGGTCTTTAGAGAAGGAACTGGCCGGAAAACGTGAAATAGCATTTTCCTTTTCCGGATCTTATTTCTGAATAAGCAAGATAACTGCCCTAGACAATGTATCTTTTGGGTGACGACGTCCTACTTGCATGGCATAACAATTTCTCCCTTCAATTGGTCCACTGAAAGCAGCTGAATATTTTCCCATAGTACAAAAATATCGTGCGCTATTGGAATAAAGTTTGGGTTTGATCAATGGCCGGCCATTAGTGGGTGGGAAATTCGGGGACTTACATTGAAGAAGGGTGGGCTGCATGAGATTGGAAAAGCAAAATCGGGAAGAACCAAGGGGGAAAAGATGATATATGCCATTGCCTAGATATTCTCGATATATATGCCGTCACTGGCAATAGGAGCTTTCGGTATTTTCAAATAGGGGATTGTATGGCAAAACTGCTGTTTGCACTAAACTTATTTTTCGATCTGTGAAAGGCTGTTATTTTCTTATCTCTAATAAAATTAGGCAGCTTGTTGATGGGTTAGGATAAATGAAATATTAAATTGGAAGGTAAAATGCAAAGCAATAATTTAATATTTACAACAGTGGGATTTTATTTAGGAAAGATAACGTTTTTAGGTGTAGTGATATTTTTTTTATAACTGCTGTTGAACAGCAGGCTCAATTTTGAGTTTTTGATTAGCAGTGTTCAACTCCGAAACAGTGGATTAGGTTCAACATTTCGAACCTATTCCAGAAGAAAAGAGAAATTCAGGATCAAGTATTGGGAGAAATTTGTCTTCGTGTAGGACTTTTTTGATGGAAATAACCCGCGCATACGTTACATAGATAGAAAAATCGTGAAAACCTCTCACAGTTAGCCTGATGGCTAGGGGACTCATGAATAGTCTGTCACTGAGGATATTTTACGTCAGTACAGCAGCCAGTGCGAGCTGGATGCAGAAGTCGTATCGTTCAGCCATCGCTGGGAATCGAATTCTGGTCTACCCTCTGAACAAACGCAGCTCTAGTGATATTTTCTGAAATATTTAGACAATTTATTCAGTAGTGTTCAAAACATTGGAGTAGCGAGGTGTGAGCCCTATAGGATATTTTTCCTTAGTCGCAATCTTATGGGATACACAATTTGTAAAAAAATAATTAAAAAGGAATTTTAGAGTCAAATGTTTTCCTGATTTAGATATCCCCCGTACCATAAAATCCATTTTTGCCGTAAAGTTCTTCGGAACTTGTCAGTATTTACTGTAAAATCACTTATTTACTGCAATTAAACAAACATTACTTTAAAAATTACTATATAAGTTTTCTTGGTATAAAGGGATTTTACGGTACACGAACTTTGTACCACAATTTAATCTGGAATTTTCTACAGTGTAATATAAGAGTTCACTATTAAATTTTGAATTGAATCATAGGAAAATTTGTGATATTATTGAGTAACGTTGTCTTAAAAATCATTTTCAAAAGTTGCAAAATCTTATTAAATATTCCATTTAACAGTTATATGACAAGTTTGGTGGGCTTCAGTGTCTGTATAACCTTTAACTTAAAGCCTGAGAAGCTTCCTTAAATCTGACACCATATTGAAAGGGTGTGCAAAAACTCAGTGTGTTTCAGGGCCACTGGTGCATAAGTCTTCGGCCAGTATATTCTTTATTACTTATTGTAACTGTTTATATACCTAACTTAAAAAAAGATACATACGTATTTTTTAAGGATGCATATAAAAGTTGTACAGTGCTGAAAAAATAAGTCTTAATTTAAAAAAAAAATAACATCCATTTTATTGTCTTCAGTGTAATTAAATTGAAAAAACAATATGTAGGATAGAGATATTTACGCTGTTGAGATATATTTTCATTTGTTTCAAGTAAAGTAGCCACATTTTGAAAAATGAAATCAAATGTTTTAAATAACAAAAAATGTATTTTAAAAGTTTAGGTGAAATAGATATCAGTATCTAAGTATCTTGATTTCTACATTTTCAAACCTTGAGTTTAAGCTAAACTTTATGTCTAAAGGGGCAAAAACCACATTTTCGTAAGAACACATTTGAAGATACCATTTTAAGCTCAAAATTTAATGTAAATTTACATATTGTAACACCTAAATTAAAATATTTAACCAAATTGTATGTACAGTGAGCAAAAAAACAAAAAAACAATAAC
Source organism: Parasteatoda tepidariorum (assembly GCF_982258835.1). NCBI lineage: Eukaryota > Metazoa > Arthropoda > Arachnida > Araneae > Theridiidae > Parasteatoda > Parasteatoda tepidariorum. Next base: position 52,112,365 of record NC_141765.1, on the reverse strand, counting down.
AAATAAACCAACCTGAATAACTTTTGATCTAATGATTGGATCTTCCCATTCTAGGATTTAATCCTTATGGTTAAAGAGGGTGACTTCAGATATGTTAATTA
>NC_141765.1:51674058-51787064 GCF_982258835.1 Parasteatoda tepidariorum | reverse complement strand
ATGGTAATAAAATGTTAAAGTGAAAACTTGTTTAAAGATACTGTTCGTGTAGTATATCCAATTGAGTATCTCCTATGATTTCATTTTCTAGTGTTGTAGAAGTTTTCTATTAAAAACATTTTTTGGTAATAAGTATTAATTTTCAGTATATAAATAAAAACTTGCTTTTAAACTGTATTAGTATGGAAAAATTGTGTTTTTTTTTAAATTTCATGCGTTTTTCAAATAAAGATTTTATATTTTTTGAGCTCTTGAATTCCTTAACAAATGTATTATCAGATAAAAAGTTCGTAGTTTTACGTTTGGCTATAAAAGCATAGATATTGTTTAGAAAAAAATCAAACATCTAGATGGGTGTAAATTAGTTTAAAATTAAAAATATAAGTTTTTTTTTCTTAATTTAATGAATTTTGAGATTTTAATCCTATTTGCAGAATTAATAAATTTAGAAACAGATATTTGAAAGCATATTTTTAAAAAAAATGCGAGCTTTTGCGAGTTTATATATTGAATCATTTAATTTAATTAAATATGCCAGAAATTAAACTCGAAATTTTTTTAATATGTTTAAAATAAGTACATTCATTCGTAAGTACACACAGCGAGGCTAAATCATTTTGCAACATTTAAAGGAACAATAATACCAATGTCTGTTTTTTTTAAATTGGAAAAAAATCTTTCTTGTTTTTGTGGTTTTGCTTCCAAAATTTCGGTTTCATTCCTCAAAGTATTTGATTTGTTCCCATTAAAACTGAAATAGATTTCCATTAACTGTTTCTGCACAAGCCGCTTTCCAATAATTCCCATTTATATTTATTAAAGAGTGACAATGTTTTATAAATGAAATTATGAATATTTTCAAATTAATTTTGATTAAAAAAAACTTTTGCTAGGAGTTACATTTTGAATTTTCTGTAACTCGTTAATTGTTGTGCTAGTTAGATATCCACCGAATTATTAGTTTACCCACTTATGGTTTCATCTTATTCTAACTTTTTCTTATTTGATGTAAAAATTAATTTATCATTTTTATGATACCATCATTGATCCAAGTTTTCCAACATTTAAGTGATTTCGTAATAAAGAATTTTCCGTGTAAGTTAATCTTAGTTGATCATAATTTTCTTATACAAAATGCCAAAATGCTCTAGGTACTCAATCAAGAACAAAAATTCCTAAGATACTCATTCTAATAAGATAAAATATTAAACTGCGATGCAAGGGAAACTGCCATAATTGCAAATAATATAATATATATTTTCAAAAACATGTACCCAATTCAAAATTACATTTGAATTTTATCTTGGGCTGTGGTGTACATTATACTAAAATCAACAAAAGATATAACATAATTCGATTTCTTGCTTGTACAATTCTTTTAATTAAAATTATTTTAATGAAAACAATTTAATATACAATGGCTTCATTTATATCTTGGGCTGTGGTGTACATTATACTAAAATCATCAAAGATATAACATATTTCTATTTCTTGCTTGTACAATTCTTTAATTAAAATTCTTTTAATGAAAACAATTTAACATACAATGGCTTCAATAAGTTTTATCTTCGTAACAGGTAAACTCTTATCTCCGAGTATCATTTTCATCAATATCATTCATAACGCTTATGGTATCTTTAACTAAGAAACTTCCATGAACATAAACTTCCATCCAACTTCAATTACAATAACACCCATCTCTCTCTTTACCACATCTTTTTCATCACACTTTACCGCTCTTTCTCTACCGTATTTCCCTTACTCAAACTTTAAAGTTCTCTTTTGCTTTAATAAACCTTCAAAAACACTCCTTCAACAATGCGTTTTCTCTCCTCGAAGGGGAGTCTGGAGTGCTGAAGGAGGAAAGACAGAAATTGATGCCTGTTGAACATGACCCTGTATCGAGCCCACGACGATTTTCTTCTCTTGTCATTGACATTAGTACAAGATGAGGAAGAGAGTGAATCAAGTCCTCTTACTGTGAATCTTCTCCTGAAGAAGATGAAAAGGTTGTGCGTTGGAGCATTCAAATCGATTGTACAGTTCGCAAAGGCGTCGTTGCATTGTTAGACGGTCTTGTAGTAGGTATTGTTGCACTATTCTGACTGACATTGATTTGAAGATGCCGCGCTATGAAAAGAATGGGAGAGTTTATATCTTCTGTTTCTTTCATTTTCTATGCATTCCGTCTTTTTTTCTTTACAGTGCACCTTTAACGTGCTCTCCAGAGAATGCAGGTCATTTCAGTATTCGTTTTTAAGCTGAAACTTGACTTGAAGTCGCTTGTTAAATCTGAGCTTATTCAAAGATTTTGTTCTATGCACGTTTCGACCAAACTTATTGCTTCAAATCTAAATAAATACTTATCCGCATTTACTTGAATATTTGTAACGTATACATGTCTTGAATAAATTATTGTCCACATTTGTTTGAGTATTCATATCTTACAACACAAGGTTTACTTTGTTGTATATTTTTAACGCATGTTTATCTATCTCAAATAGTCCTTAAGTCGTACGTTATTATTTTATAAATATTTTTCTATGATATCGTTAAAAGAAGGAAACATCTCATACCCACTTTAATGTTAAAACCATTACCTACGTAACTTTCCTATCTTTGCTAATTCCAATTCATTAAAAAAATGAAACAATTATGCATCGAGAGGGATGAACATTGCTTCAAATGGATGTTCTTCTGATAAAGCAAACTAATTAAAGAATTTATTACTGAATTTTTAAAAAAAAATTAAATTTCAAAATGAAATAGTATGGGGACAAGCGTTAATGCTATCCATATACGTTTACTCTCACAAGACTACTAAAAATATTATTTTCAAAGTATATTGAGCGAAAATAAATTCAACTTTACTGTGTAATAGAAACTCAAAACAAACTTCACAGACTCTGTCCATAAAATCGGTTCAACGTTGATCAATAATACCAGTAACTTCAACCACAATGTGTTGCAAACTAAGTTAAATGCAGAATTTCGGCTAGTTTCCGTTCAAATTGAACCATTGAATCATGCAATCAAATTTGTTGTACGATAATATGCTTACTATTTACATCATAATAAAACAGATTCCTTTATTAAATCAGTTTCACGTTGATCAATAATGTCAGTACATTGAATTACAAGGAGGTACAAGCTAAATTGAATGTTGAATTGATGCATGTTTCCGAGCAAGTTGAGCCATCGAATCATGCAATCCAAGTTTAAGTTGAACAATAATAGGGTTAATTTTAGTATCATATTGAAAATACAGCAAATTTGATATAATGGCTCAACACGTGCTGAAATTTCTTAGCTGCAGTTTCTCTTAAAACAATCCTACTTGATAACAGTATTTCATGATGTAAAAATGTACTGACTTTAAAAAGTTTTGCAAAATAAAAAGTTATTAAATATGCATAAACAATTAAAACTAGTTCAAAATTTTTCATTTCTTAACAATGGCATTTAATATTCGCTCGTTAAAAATATGAATATTGCATTGAAAATACAGTGTTGAAAGTTGAACACAGATTTTCAAAAACATTCCATGAAATCCATTTCAACAGAATCTCTGCTACTACCTGGAAACTAATCCACTTCAGATGAGCTGGATATAGTGTTCTTGTTCACTGAATTTTTTATGAATAGTCCTATATCTTTCCAGAGGGGGATGGTGAAATTTCCCTATTTTCCTATACACGTACACGTGTTTTTCTTTCTTTCTTTCTTTTAGCTCCATTACACCCTCTCTTCCCGAAATGGAATCTTTTTTTAAAGCAGCTCCAGGATATACTACTTCTCTGAATATTGAGTAATAAAAAAAAATGGAACACGGAATATGACAAAGACTCCCTTGATGAACAAGTGTAAATACATTTAGATATTTTTCGGAAGTTTGAACTCATGAACTTCTAGCATTAAGGGTTTGAACTGAAGAATAAAGAAGTTATTGCCTTCTTTAACGAATGCTTTGGATTTTATAAAAGAAAACGTTGTTTCTTTTTTCCCTTTATAATGGTGAATTGCGTCAATTTATGACGTCATCTCGTTAAAAATGATGGAAAGTGATTCAAGCGCTTAATTTCCAACTGCCTAGATGTTCCGATTCTAAGAATGAAGAATCTCGTTATTTTTAGTAGATTTTATTTAGAGCTAAAAATATATGATTAACATTTGGACTCTATTTTGTGTAATATTCTTTTTCTCTGTAAGAAGCCGGTATATTACGGTACTGATTCAGATGCTCCAGAAATAATGGTGTTATTTACTTTCAGATATTAGATATAATATTTTTAGAATTTCTTGGGTCCTCAATTATCTATATTTAAAAAATATTGAGATGACAAAAATATAACTTAGTGTTAAGTTATCAAAAGTGAATTGATTTCAATTTTAATTTTAATGACGAATTTCTAATATTAAAACGACTTAAAATAGGCATTGTTCTCGAATAAAAGAAGAGAAACGTCCAAAGAGTATTGATATGATTATATAGCGACGAGATATAATAACTATAATTAATTTTATATATATGAGACACGAAATCAAGCTAGTATTCTACCTAGGGTTGTTCTATAGACTAATTTGTACCTTATGAGCATGGTAAAAATAAAAACAGCAGATCTGAGTAGAGTTTTCTTTTAATCAGTTTTCATCAATTTTCAATACACTTTATAGTGTCTTCATCTATCATAAGACCTAAAAATAAGAGAGTAAGAATATTTTATATTATCGCAATCTAAATATATAGCCCAAATTGAAACTATTGCTGGGATTCACAAAAATATGCAGCTGCCTATATATTTTCCGTGAAAAAAACAATGAAATCAATCTTTTTTTTTTTGTTCCTTGTTTGAACTACTAGCTAAAAAAATTACTAGCACATCCTCCTAGACCCGCGGTAACTCAGCAGATAGTCCGTCACAAGGGATAGTTTGTGTTAATGCTTGATTCAGTAGTTCCCTTGTCTTCTGGGTTGGATTCAAAACTACAAATAAATGCAGTTAAACATTCACAGTCGGAAATGCATATTTGGTCTGCAGTTCAATACCGGTTACAAAATAAAATAAAATAAAATAAGATAAAATAAAATAAAAAAAGCACATTCTCGCAAAATAAGAGAAGAAAAAAGTGTCGACCTGTTTAGTGGATTTTGAAGTATAATTAATGATAGACTAAATGTATTTTTGAAGAAAAAAATTGCCAACAATAATAATATGGATCTTAGTAGGCGGTAGTTTAAAAATTTTTTGATTTCCGAAAAGAAAATTAGGCATATATTTTTTCCGTCTTAACTGACCTGCGATAAAAGACCCATTTCGGACTTCAAAAGCAATTAATAGTTTAAAATAATTAAACTAAACTATTCGCGATTTATGTGGAGTTTATAGTTCATTAAAGAATTAAGATTTTTTAATCACTTTAAAAGGCATACAATCCTTTCATTCATTTTCTAAGTTCCTAAATAAAAATCTTAAATATCATCTAAGTGTTCTAAAAGTAAACAACATTCAGACATTTGTCAGATTTAAGTGTGAAGAATGTTTATGGTAGCTTATCTTCATAGATAAGAGATAAAAGATCGAGTAAACACATTTCCTGTTTCTGTTGTGTGAACAACGTGCGCATTGCTAAACTACGGAATACACAAGATATTTCTTTTTTTTAGTAAGTATTAAAAATTTCTTATGCATTAGCATATATAATTTGCTTCATAATAAGTTGGGAAGGTTGACCTTCTCTTGGCAGGTAATTTCCGACTTTATTATAATAAAGTAAAAATTCCCCATTTAAGAACTATTTTATTCTGTGATGTAGAAAGAGAAGGGATGAAAAAAATAAGATTTTTAACGACGTTTTCATATGATCAATAATATGCTTTTGGAAGCTGCGTTTAACTCTCTATTTAATTAATCATTTTCAGTCGAAGGGTATTTTTAATCAAGAACGTTCTTAAATATCTTTGAAGAAGCATTTTAGTGAAAAATAGGTTCGGCTTACAATTTTTCAAAAATTAAGGAACTTTTAGCCAAGTATAAAAGGAAGAGAAGTGAAGTGGGTATTAATTTTTTCTTACTTTGAGTGTATGTCGATGCGTTTAAAAAAAAAGAAAATGATCAGGTGTTTGTAATTTGCATGAAGCCTATTAAATTTATTACATTTTTTTTGTACGTTATGAGGTTTGACCAATATTTTTTTCCCTTAAATTAAACTTTTTTTTTAGTTTTTAATAAGTAAACGATTAATCACTAAATTTCAATGAAAAAGGTAGCATGATTTATTTTTATTGTTATTTTCAATAATCGATTTATTTTAAAGGGCAAACTCACTAGCAAAACTTCAAAATGCGACGTATTCTCATTTTTTTTTATTTATGTTTTTTATATTAACCGGAAAAAAACCACTGTGACTGTATCAAAAGCCGCTTGAAAGCTTACATTATTCACTAAATTTGCTGAGTATACATGAAATAAAAACACTTCATAAAGAGGGTAAAGTTAAAGTATATTAGAAAAAATTAATAAGTGTAGAAGCTACAATTAAAGAAACAAGTCTTTATTCTAAGAAGAATCATGTGCTACCATAAGGAAGTAATTCAAATAACAGAATAATTAAAATCGTCAAAAACCGGTATATTAGATGATAAAGCTATATATATATATATATATATATATATATATATATATATATATATATATATATATATATATATATATATATATATATATATATATACACACACACAAAGAAAGAAGGAATAAGGAATTAAAAGAGAAAGTAGATTAATAAGTTTTACTGCGCATAAGTTGCAGTAACATGGAACGCATATAATAAGATAAAAATATAAAGAAATAAAAAGGAACTGCATTTTTTTAAGAAAAGGAAAAATTACCGAAAATAACGAATTTTTAAGAAGTAAAAAAGAATAAAAAATAAAAGCTGGAAAATAAAATAACAAAAACATACAATCTTGGCAGTCAGTTTACAGGATTATATCTGCAAATTAGAGTGCTTTCTAATATTGCATTAATATTGTATTGATATCACAAAAGCAATATATATCCTTACAATAATGTGAAATTTATCTTATGACTCTTCTTTGAATTTTAAAAAGTGCTAAAGTAAAATATTTTGTTACGAATTTCGCTACTATTCAGTAAGCCGGAAGTAAACAAATTAAACTTTATCATTATTATTATTTATTTTTCGGTAGATGTTCATTTTGTTCAATGTTTAAAAAAAAAATAAATAAAAGTAAATGAAAATAAAATTCTGCTTATACTTCTATATATTTTCTTTGTATTTTTTACTTGGAAAAAGTATAAAAAGGGTAAGGCTCAAAGGGGTGAGGTACAGTGTGAAAATAAAAAGATTTTTTTTCTATAAAAAATGTATATAGTGACTTAAAATGTATTTCCTCACTCCTCTAAGATATTCAATAACTTTCAATGTAAGATTAAAGTAATATCTAGTTTCACCGTATATATTAATAATCGATGAGTCTTTTGATTAACTCATGAAAGGAAAATGAATATTGGTGCAAACTTATGAAAGGGGAGCCATGAGTATATAACCAGGAGCATCGGTAATGAATCATCAAATAGCCTTCCTTCATCAGTTAGCTCGTGTGGACCCCGCCTTCCCAGTTACCCATCCTTCGGTCTTTCATTATTTAATGAACTTCGAAAAAGACTCCCAGGATTGAGAACTGACGTCACTAATGTTAGCCAGGACTCTTTCTTTTCCAATGGATTGCTTGCTGTCACCCATCTGTCCCATGAGCTATTCTATAGATGGTCCAAGATATTGACATCTTTTTAACCCATGAGATTTTTTAGATCGTCATGGAAAATAGTTACAATTTTAGGAAACTCGTTTTTCTTTCGAACTTTTATTTTGTATCTTGTAAATTAAAACATCTGAAACGTTGCCCAAAAGAAACCAGGTACATTTTTTAATACTTTTTTAGAGATTTTTTTATGTCCTCTTACCAAAATCTAATCTTCTTTTTTTTTGTTTTGCTTCTTTTGAATTTTATTTCTTTCGTGATTATATGGTTTCTTTAGAAATATTTCATTTTAAGTTCAGTGAGTGGTTTGGTATTTTTCCTTTTCAAATTGCTTCCAAGTAGTTTAAAGGAAATTTTGTAAATTACAAATATTGTATTATCTTGGATTGAAATGATCTATTTTTATTTTTTAAAGTTCGTAACGTTATTTAATTTCGGTTATCAATTTAACAACATACAATCTACGATCTTAATTCAGTATTTTTATTTAAATGAAAGTATGGAACATTTTAAAGTAGAATGTCTAGAAGATATATATCCTTTAAAACTAATTTTACAACACCTACCATTTATTTAATTATTAATTTCCTAAACACTGTAAATGATCTATAATTGTTCTGAAATAAGTACAAAATTATTTCTTGTTTCGTGAGCTTTGTTCAGTATCTGTTTTTTTTCTTCCTTTTTGGGTAAATGAGAAATTAACTCATTTTAAAGTAGAATGTCTAGAAAATATATATCCTTTAAAAATACTTTTACAACAACTACCCTTTATTTAATTATTAATTTCCCTACCTTGTAAATGATCAATAATTGTTCTAAAATAAATAAAAAATAGTTTCGTGCTTCGTATACTTAATAATCACTAAATGTGTCTACGTTTTACGTCAATGAAAAACACAAGTGAATTCACATTTAGTTTAAGAAATCATTCATTACACAGCATTCAGAAGAGAAAAATATTCAATAAATGATTAGATCTGATTACTAGCCTATTACTCAGAATTTTACTTTAAATGAAAATGAAACCAAGCATTAAAATCACACAAAAACGTATAAATTAGATGCTTATTTAGATACAGCTTTGTAGATATATTTTATAAAAAAATAAACTAAAACCAGCTGACTAGATTCCTTACGCCACTTAAAATAAGTTTTAAAATATTTATTTACAGCTTAACATTATTTATATTAATAATACACATTTTTTATATTTCAATTTGTTTCTTTATTTATTTTTACAATAATTTATTTAAGATTTACTTAATTTTGCAAATAAGGAGTACCACATCTTTTATTCTTAGTCATCTTTAAAAGTGCATTAGTTTTCAGCCACTTATCGTCCAATATCCCAGTTTGTTGTATGATCCGGTCCTTAATCAGCGTTCCAAGCAATTCATTGGCCGTAGTTGATTGATCTACTCTTTGTTTAGTCTTGATGTTGACTGTCATATGACAATCTTCTGAGCTTGATCATACATCCAGAAACCCAATGTCCGTTTCAATGATGGATTGCTAGCAGATATTGAAGCCAATAACCTTAATCTTACCTTAAGGTCTGGATTTTTCTTTCCTCTTAGCAAAAGGTTATCTTGTCGTTCGCTGAAAGGGAACTTCTATAGCATACCCAGTTAAAAATATTTTATAAATTCAATAGTGTTATTGCAAGATCTTATTTTAGGTTGCAAAGTTTTCTGCTATCTTTTTTTAGGAGCTACTGAAATTATTATAAGTGTTTTACTTTCATTAGTAGGCATCTATGGAAGCATAAGTAGAGTGGGGAATAAAAAATTCATATGAATACCAAGCATTAACGCTTTTCAATTGGTGTGATGAGTTTACTTTTTGCCTACCATATCTTATATGGGAGTTCGATTCCCCGTGCTAAGAGCTGTGTAACTGATCGTAATTTTCTCTGATAGAGTCTAAAAGGTTTGTAATTCACTTTAATTTTTTGTCCCCTGTAGTTTCAAGGATGTAAAAGTTCATGCTTGTTTGGGCAGTTGGGGAATGTGGTGCGGAGGCCGGGAGCTTATTAACACCATCTGCTCTTTGATTTAAATTGTAGCAGTGTAGTGCATGGTTCGCCAGTATTGTCTTTGAATCATCATTATGAATGAATGTTAGACCTTCACCAATATCGCATTAATTTAGCTCTTGTATAGCGTTTATAATCCAACTAAACATTAAAGTAGTTAAGCATAAAATAAAATACATTTCTCTGGCACACTCTTAAGTAGTTTTTCAATGTATTTATTGGCATCCAATATTAATATGTTCTTCTAGTTCTCCTTAGTTTTTCATTTTATTTATTTATACTTTACTAGCAGCTGTCGCTTTAGTTCTGTTTGTGTAAACTTCTCTTTGGTGAAAACAAGTTGTTCAGTTTTAATCTCGTACTTTGGAAAATAAATATTAACAAGCTACATTTTACAGATAAAAAAAAATATTATTTGAGCTTTTGAATATAAAGATGTTACACTCTTAGAAATAAACTCTCACTATTGATGACCCAGCAATCCTTCAGCTATACTTGAGATTCAAGAATTATTTCGTCTTGAAATCACGTGATTTGAAACAAAACGGGAACGCTCAAATATAAGACAGAAATGTTTCCTTAACTCATAATCAAATCGTAGTGTATTGTGGGAGATAATTAACTTGAATACCGATACTTGGAGGAAGATCATACGATCAAAACTAGAATGACGACACTTGCCTACGTGCTTGTATGGTGGCTAAGGAGTTGGCCCTGTATCAGAAAGATTCCGGATTCGAATCCCGCTTCGGCCATGGGTGTAACTTATCTCTATCTTCTACTTGTCTTTCGTATGTTATGAAGGTGACGTTGACCCAGATGTATGGTGTCCACGATCAAGTTATTATTAGAAAAGTTAAATACATTAGGCACTATGATTTTTTTTTCTTTTGGAAAAAGATAGAATGAGTCATGAAAGGAAAAAATTCACTCGGAGCATATACCAGGAAACTGTTACGTCACAAACGAAAAGAGTTTCGTGAAATTTGAGTATTTTCTACAGAGTATTTAACTAGCGATAGATTACTTACAAAATGTTTTTATGAACGGGGATGTAAATGTGTGCTATGATCGCTATTAAACATTTGTTCTAATGCAAGAGCTCATGTTTTTTAACACTCTTGTAGATTTAAAGTGTGCCCTAATAAAATACTGTTGTAATGCCTGGTTTGCCAGCAAGACAGCGCTAGTGTAAACTTCATCCATGATCCTCTCCGCTTTTTCTCTCGAACGTTTAATTTGAGTGGACGTAAAAAAGTGATGTTAAATTTGCGTTTTTGTATTGTTTTTCGCAAATAAAAATGTTAAAATAACAAACTGAGCTAGCTTGGTATTATTATAATGTTAAGAAATTATTTATTAAATTATAAAATCACATTAATTGTCCCCAATACGCATGCCTTGCAAATACAACATTGTGCAATCTTACCTTAAAAGAAGATGCTTAGAAATTCTGCTGACTTTGCAAAAATTGAACCAATCAATTATCCGCATTTTGCTTCATAAAAGAATATCCTTTAGTGCATCTACTTAATGAGCATCTAATATCAATACCGAAGTCTAAATTTTTCCACTGTAATCTAATGTTCAATCATATCTCTGGAACTAAAATTGAACCAATCTATTATCCACATTTTACTTCATAAAAGAATATCCTTTAGTGCATCTACTTAATGCGCATTTAATTTCAATACCGAAGTCTAAATTTTTCCACTGTTATCTAATGTTCAATCATATCTCTGGAACTAAAATTGAACCAATCTATTATCCACATTTTACTTCATAAAGGAATATCCTTTAGTGCATCTACTTAATGCGCATTTAATTTCAATACCGAAGTCTAAAATTTTCCACTGTTATCTAATGTTCAATCATATCTCTGGAACTAAAATTGAACCAATCTATTATCCCCATTTTGCTTCATAAAAGAATATCCTTCAGTGTATCTACTTAATGCACATCTAATTTCAATACCGAAGTCTAAATTTTTCCACTGTAATCTAAAGTTCAATCATATCTCTGGAACTAAAATTGAACCAATCTATTATCCACATTTTACTTCATAAAAGAATATGCTTTAGTGCATCTACTTAATGCGCATCTAATTTCAATACCGAAGTCTAAATTTTTCCACTGTTATCTAATGTTCAATCATATCTCTGGAGAGACAGTAAAGCTGAGTGAGAAAATGGCGACTTCATAAGGCTTCCAGTTAATCACTTGAGAAGCATCAGAGGGTACTTTCTCATTTTTTATGGCCTATATACGGTTAGTTAAAAGTCCCATAAAACGAGAATGAATAAGGCTTTTGCAGACCAATGGCTGGTTATATCTCATTCGTTCATAAATAAATGCTGCCTAAAAATCTATTCCTTAAGTACACGACTGGTTGTGTATCATCAAGTTATTTACTTTACGACTCTTCTTGTCATTTGTTTTATATTGGTTGAGTAGACGTTTTACCATGAGTGGTTATGTAGTAATTTTAGCTTTTAAAACTTTTAACTTGTTATCGAAGGAGAACTCTTAATTTGTTTATTGTTGAGTTAAGATTAACTGCTAGAGATTATTTAACGAAATTAGGTGGGAATTAAGTATGCTGGTACCATCTCACTTTTTCCTTATTTGTTTTTGAGCTTTTTATTCATTCCCTTGTTCTTTTTCTTACAATTATTTGCACTTAGACTGTTTTTATTTCATTCTTTCAATTGTAAACTTATTCGATTAAAAGCAGATGGCACTGGTGTTCTATATACATATTTTTTCTGACGCTTAAATTACATGTCAAAATATATTTTGGTATACTTTAATTGTAAAAAATGTCTAATAGTTACTGAAAAAATTACATGAGTTATTGGAATTATATTTGTACTAAAATATTAAACCCAAAAATAGTAGATTGAAATGTTTCTTTTCATTTATTTGCAAAAATTTATCAATAATTGGTTCTGTAAATTAAAATAATTTCAATGATGAATAACTGTTTCTGCTAGATCTAAATAATTGAAAATTTGAAAAATTATTGTTGTAAGTGCTTGAAAAATGTTACCTTCAACGCCAAAAAAGACAATGATGTTTCATGTTGTATTTCATAGCTTTGAATTATAAAAATGCTGAATATAATACTGTTCACCTGTTTTGACGTAAATTAACGCAAAATAATTAGGGAAATATGTTTAATAAAAATTCTGCGTCAAAGTGTTAAATCGAATAGACGCATTGCCTTAACCAATTAACCAACAAAATTCATTTAATGTGCTGCTGGTATGAGACTTTAAATTGCAAATTCAGAAAAGGCAAACGTAATTAGCATTTAATAAATACATTTATTCCATCAACTCCGTTTTTAAATTTTTTCACTTGTTTTTTTTCAATACTTTCAATTACACACTTACAGAGATTGGAAGACAAATTGCAACAAACCTGGCTTTGCTTCTGTGCTACGGACGTTACGTAAAAGCTCTTAAAAACACCCAAAGTGTAAAATAAGATTGTAAATGCCTACAGTTAACCTGAGAAAAATAGAAAATTCCCTGCCATCATGTCAAAAATTTAAAAATATCTATGCCTTAAATTAAAATCATCTTTCTGTGAAGTTTATACCTGAAATGTTAACTGACCTGTGAAATTCGCAATGAACTTATAGATAAATACTATAAGACTTTGTCGCTTAATGCAGTTTCTATATTACTGGTAAAATGCTTACTCTGTGCATAAGAAAATGTAAATTAAAATCATCAAAAGATGTTTTTAAATTTTTAGATAAATATACTTATAATAAAATTTATGAATTGTATTTTATGTATTTATGATATAGATGCATATTTTCTAGCATAAATTGAAAGTATAAATTTATTTATTTGTGTAGGTGTATAATTGCGCCGGCAGCTTATTATACCCAGTAACATTTTTCCTCAATTCAAATAGTTGTTAAACAGTTATGTTTAAACAAATAATAAATGTTTTCAATTCTGCAAATTCTTTGAATATTACATGGAATAGTTGAAACGAAAAATATCTAACTCAACAATATTTGAAATCACCAATTTGCTTAGTAACCATCAACTGTTGAACGACGATTTTAGTTTTAAATATATATGCCCACTGAAGCATTTGTCATGAATCCTAATAACTATTCAGGAATTTATATATTTCTGTTTAAACAAGCAAATAAATATTTGAAATCCTGCTAATGCTTTTAATATTGCATGCGTTAACTGAAATAAAAAGTATCTCACTAAACATCAACTGAAACAATCAAACTGCTTGGTCATTAACACACTCCTCGATAAATTTGACCCAATTACAACGAAGCAAACCACGAAGCGGATAGCAGGTTGTGTTCTTCGATGTGGCCTACAACTCTTGGCAAACCAATCAGGCGAATCGCTAGTTGTTTGAAGTCCAACATCGAAAACTCATTACGACCGGGTAAGGAAGGAATTGCTTGTCCAGCTCTTCAACTCTAGTTTGAGTGATTGGAAATGAACAGTTATTAGACCACCATTGAACTTGCTGAGAGCAGTTAAGAGTGCCGAATCATGCTTACCCGTGTTGCCTTAGTAGTTGTCACTCTTACTTGAACTTGTTGAATTAAATCAGGGGGTAGTATTATGGGAGGGTGATTTTGAAAAGGATCGGGAATGCCACTTACGCCTCCTCCTAAAATGTAATCACATCATTAGAAATAGCTCGAGAAGAAATAATCTTTTTTCATCAGTTGCTTGCGTGCTTCAATATTGGATTTTATATTTGAAAAACAAAACTGTTTTGAGCATTTTATACATTGTTTTGAACATGTATTAAATATATTATTTTTTGTTTATGAAAACATTCCCTTAGAATGGGTTGGTTAGTATCAAATAATATTAGTAAATTAATTTTACTAGGTTTAATTGTTATTAGTTATTTTAAATAATTTAGTTTTAACTTATTCTTATATTAGCTATCTAAATATTATCAATAGCCTGTTCAATTTTTTTGTAATATTTTGATTTAATGGTAAATTTCCAGACATGATAATAAATTTTCCGATTAATTTGCAAAATTCAGATTAATTTAGCTATACAAAATAATTACAAAACGTATTTACTCGGAGAAAATTTCATATTTTTGTAGAAATTAAGTTTAACTTGAAAATTTTGAACTCGTTGTCTTTTAATAGTACAAACACATTTCGCTATAAAACAACACGTTTTGTTACATTACAATCAATTAATAAAGCACCTCTCTCAGAAACAAATAAGTTTCAGAATTCCTTATGAATCTGAGACTAAAAATATTACTAATATATGCATTTCTTACTGCTAATGTATGCTTTACTAATATATGCATATTTTTACTAATATACATTAGTAAATATACTTTACTAATATACATAGCTACTGCTAATACAAGCATCTCTTGTCTTTGAGAAACAGGCATTTTATCTGCAAATATGAGATTCTCAGGAAAAAAAACACTCACAGAGCTTCTGACATATTTCTTACAATTTACCTTTTTCCCATAGTGGTTAGCTGACTGACAAAATATTCTTGTGTCAACAATAAATCACAAAGGTGAATACATCCTGTGAATACATGCTAATGAGTTGTACCGAAAAAAATTTACATATATGTAGTGTACATTTGTCGTGTCCTATAAAATTTATCCTAAAGTAGTAAGAAATTCAAATTTTGCCCAACCTTTAAGGTAATTAACTACCTTTGTTAAAACTGTATAGTATAATTGTTTAAAAAGACGCCTTGAGTACATCAGGAGTAAAATGAATTCACACATCTATGTTTATTGATTCAACTATCTCATAATATGACCCTACCCTTTGAGTCCCATACCTGTGTAATTGAATACAGACATAGTAAAGAGAAAGCTGTAAATTTTTATAAGAATGTGATTTAGGTTTAATAGGAATATTTGAAGTTTAAACCCTTTCACAAAGTGAGTTTTAGTTTCTATGCAGAATTTCCTTTGTGGGAAGGGGGTTGGGAAAATGGAACCAAACAGACTCGTTGCTGTTGAGGAAAGTGATATGTTTCTAATGTAATATTTTACGCTGAATCTAATAAAATTCCACCAAAGTCGTTATATTTAATAGGCACACATACATACGTAGTAATGCGTCTGACATTGATCCAGTAAAGTGAGGTATTTTGTATATGCATGTATTCGTACTTTTTAAGCAAAGTATAGGAGCACTTTTGTTCACGTACAGTTTCTAAATTGTAAAAGTTTTCAGCAGGTAAGTTCAAAAAGTACGTAACTGTATCTTTTGCACCAACCCTGCTTTAGCCATTTAAAAAAAGAAAAAGCTGGTTCTTTAATATTAAATGCAAACCTACTGTTTAAATAACGTGTCTTTTAATTATCCGTAAGCTGATTTTTCAATATTTATAAATTTCAACAACTAAAGTAATATATTTAAAATGAATATATTTAAAATGAATAATATATTTAAAATGAATAATTTTCTTAAATATATTTAAAATGAACACGTAAGTCATGACGAATTTCTTTATATGTTCGACTTTTATGCAGCATTAAAATAATATTAAAACAATGAATAAATTTTCTGACAAAGCACTAATTTAATATAGCTTTTTGAAATCTTCTGAAAGCCTCTTTACAAAAACGCTAATTAAATTATGAAAATAAAAACCATAAATAAAATAATTTAAAAATGCTTATCGCTGAATAATTGAGAGATATTTTCGTTTAATGAATGACAAAATAAGACAATAAGGTACGTTTTAAGTGATAATTCCGCATTTAGTAATTAATTATGAAACACTTAATACGTTTTGAAATATAATTTCTGATTTTAAGAAAACACTATTAATCTTACCCCATCCTAAAACTCACATCACGTACAAAAATATTTCTTTTTAAAAACTATGCAAAGGTACGAAGTGTATTTTTTTTTTTGTTTTTAAATCATTATAAAGATTTAAAGGCTAAGCATTAATCATTAAACGAAGACAAGTTAATGCGTTTCCTTACATATAAGAAGCGAAGATAAATTGCTGGAGATTACATTCTTCCTTTCAGAGGGATGCTTAAGTTTGCTTTCATAAATGTGTATTAATTCGTGAAGAACCAATTGAATTCCGAAAAAACAAGCCTCTCTCGGTAAAATTTAAAATTGAAGATAAAAGAACATCGAGGGAAAAAAATCTATTACGTGAGGTACAGCTGAAAGTCAACCGAATATTACTTCTTCGGGCTATTAATTTCGGCTGCGAAAATGTCAGGATTAGTGTTGTAACGAAACGATATATTAACGATTCTCTCTGGTTGTACATGATGAAGAACATCGTTGAAAGATCAAACATAAGAGCTTTATTAAAATCCATCAGCTATCAAACGTCTAGGAATAATGGGTGCACTAAATTATTTGGCTTCCAAAATAAACGAGATTTGGCCTTATTCCAATGGAATAGAAACGACTCATTATGAATAGAGTTGGCATTTGGAGAAGATGTTCTCGAATAAAGAAAAGAATGGATTTGCTCTCAGGTATTGAAGATGCTAGCTGGATTCAGGTTATTGCAAACGAGTTAAATTAGTTATTTATGAAGAATCTGTTACAAAATGGGATTTCATTCAACTTGTTTACAATTCTGGTCTTCGAGATTTTTAATGTTTATACATAATAAACAATCAGTATTCTTAAACGGTCTAAGCATTTGTATAAGCTAAGCATTCCTAACAATGAATAACACTGTTGGAAGGAAATTTGTAAGCTTGAAGAATTTAGTAGCTTTGTAGTGCTATAAGCATTAGTTAAAAGACAAGGACAATGTATTTTAAAGAATTAAGGTTTTTTTCTTTTGCTCATTTTTTCAAGTATTAGTTAATTTCATATAAATATGTTGTTTTTAAAATGCATCCTGTGGCGGAGGTTTGTTTCTCCGTCAGTAGCCGCCAATATTCGTATAGTGGAAAATAACATAATACAGTCTCCAGGAAAGAATATACAAATTGTTTAGTGGAATTTAGTTTTTATTAAGCATAATTGGTGATATAGAGAATGGCCATTTCTTAATCCAAAAAATATGAAATCCCTCAAAGGGATGAAATCAGAATACTCTCTATTGAGAGATATCATACAGCCAGAATATCATTTATGACGGTTAGAAATTGAGACTGGGGAGGCCTCTAAGAGCACTCCCAGTCTCCACAAATTTGAAATTAAAAGTGAATATAATTATTCCCAACGGACATAGAAAGTATGGGTAGGAGATCCAGAATTGGCGATTTATCATAATATATCATAGCCGAAACAAAGCCTACCAGCATAACAATATTGGGTTTAAAAGAACAGCTTGGCGATCACGAGTCGCCAGCAAATTTATAAGAATTATTGCAACCATGCAACCGAAACATTTAGCAGCTGGAAATTTAGAATAAAAAGTTATAAATAGATTTTTGTTTTCGATTAGAGGCGACAGTGAATTAATAAGTCTGCATTAGTAATGAAATAAAAAGTATCCGTTACATTGATCTATAAGAAAAGAATAAATATTTTATGTTCGTTTTAAAAGATTAAGTCTTTGATTTATTTTAAATGTAGTTCTATTAATAAAAATAAGCTTAAGTAATGAAAGATATTTTAAAGGGATAGAAAATAAATATGCAATGCCAATTCTGGCATCACACATCCAATGAGGGGGAAAAGATAAATATATATATACTATATATATGAAATAACGGTGGAGCCACACCGATTTTTTTTAGTTAATTATTAGTCAAAACAGCTTGATTAAGGAGTCCAGTTTCGGCATAATCTTTTATTTAGTAGCGATGGTGAAAGCATACATCTCAGCCCCCTCCAAGCTGGAGAAGGGAGACCCGTATCCCGTCTAAGCTGACGGATTTTAGTTAAGCATGATATACCAAAAAGCCACGCAAAAACATCTGTCCTGCGTTTTATAGGATAATTAAAAAGTGTGAAGAGGCCAGTCATTATTGCCTTTTCTGTATTCTCACGCTTCATCAAAATTATTTATTACTCATAGCAAATCGTTTAATCTTTCCTTATATGTGCGTGAAAGATCTTAAAATAACTTCTCTTTTGAAATATAAATCTAATTATTATTCATTGGCATGTTTTTAGCCTTGAAGTCCCAAAATAGAATTTCTACACTTATCCTTTACCAAAGATATTTTATGAAAACTACAGAGTTTTAATGCTTTTATTAATACAAAAGTATTTATAATTTTTGCATTACATATATTTATTTTTTCCACAACAGATGTAAAAATAGTATAATGTAGTAAGGGAGTTTCATTAAAAATGATCACATTCAAGTAATTTTTCTATAACAAAGAATTTTTAGGAAACTTAAATTTTTTTAGAGAAAAATTTTAATTAATATATACTTGATAAAATCACAAAAATGTGCTTTTTTTCAGTATTATAAAAATAACTTTTTAAATGCCCCTGTAAATGTCAAAGGATTTTTTCTCATCGTTTTTTAAATATGTTTCATTAAAAAGTTTGTTTGTTTAGTTAAAAGAAAATTTTGGATTCTTCTAAATTAAAAATGATATTCTATTATCTTTCTACTTTTATACTGTCTCACAATTTTTGTATTTTTGTTTTTTTTTAATTATTACAAAAGCTTATTCTTTTACATCCTACTTCAGATACAATTACAGTGCTCTTTCAAACCGACTTATTTTGTTTCGTGTTAGCGTTCTATATAAACTATATTAATTTTATTTTTTAGAAAAAAAAAACATGCAAAATATATTGAAATACTTCTACAAACATAAATTTTATTTTTGAAAGCTATTAAAAAGATATTTCTTAACAATAGAAGAAAATGTTTAAGCTTTCATGTTTGCAAACTTAGTGTTTTTTTTATATATAATAAATGCTAATGTACAGCATTGAATTTATTTATTTATTAAAAACATAATAAAAGTTTATTGTTCAAACATCCACCTATTGTAATTATTTTTATTTTTTTTTTCAGTTTTGCTCTTATTTTTTTCATCAAAACAGTTGGTGTTTCGTCAGTATTATCTCACATTTTTACATAATTAACCTTCAGGTAAACACAGACACCCTTTTCGATTTGTCAAACATCAATTTTTATTTCTTACTTTTTTGAGCCAAACATGGTTTATTACACCAATTTCTTAAGTTATCTTCAGTTCATAATAACACATTAATCTGTCCTAATAGTAGACAATAGTACCGTATTAAAACAGTACCGTCAGCTATTAATTACAAAAAATAGTAGGATAATTGTTGTCTAAAAGAGTTTCTATTAAAACCTGTCTAATAAAGTAACAGTTGAATTTTACACAGTTGCTTTATTACCTCGGTAGGTTTATGTCTGTAAAATGAGCAATAAATAAACCGACCACCCTAACTAACTGTTGATCTAATGATTGGATCTTTACATTTTAGGACTCAATCTCAATGGTTCGAGGCGGGGACTTTAAATATACTTATTAATTAGTGCAGAAGATGCTTTAAGCTACGAAATCAGACACGGAAAGGTACTTTATTTGAATAAACATACCTTTCTTTTCAAAGAATTCACATTTTTGATCCTCAAAATATGGACGGTAGCCACAATCTGGGAAATATGGCCCCATTCGATTGGTCAGGAGAGCGATCCGAATTCTGAGCCCCTTAATGTTAATTTTACTTTATGTGTATTTCACCAAATCTCGAGAACGTTTAGAGCAAATTGATAATTTTTTGGTTCACATTTATAAATTTCGTTTATCAAAAGATAATTCCATTCAAAACTCAAGTAAATATTTATTATTTTTTATTTTATTTATTGATAGTTGATAAAATTTTGAATTGCATGATATTCCATTTTTTACAGAAATTTAAAGAATGCAATTTTAAATGGCAAAATACAAAATTTGAGCAAAATCGGTCGAATAGTTCTTGTAAAATAGAACCCGGATTATTTTAGAATGTTATCATACGAATGTTTTGCTGAAATAAACGGAAGTGTGTGTCTAGTCATATGAAGTTGATACTACTTCTTGCTCAGCTGATGTAATATTTCAGCAGTGTTAGCTTCTCCTCAGAACACCTCTTACCGCATTAATACGGAGATCTTTAGGGTCTGCTATTTGTGCGTTAAATGTTAAAAAATTTTTAAAAAATCAGCAATTTTTCCTTTGCTTTATTTATTTAAATGGATTCTTATAATTTCTACAAAGAAAATAAATAAATTGTATGTAAAACATATGCTTACTAAGTTAGCATTAATTGCTTTGCAATTATTTGTTAATGTTTTTTTCTTAGATTGAAAACACAGAAATTCGAAACTAAAAATTAAAAAAATAATGTAAATTTAAATGTTGAATAACCTGAAACACGGAAATAAATAGAATTTTAATATTAAATTACATCTCCAAATACGTAATTAAGATTAATTTTTAAAAATTGTGTTAACTCGTTGTTATCTAAACTGCTTCATCAGAGGTTATAATTTAAGTCCTGTAAGTTGATAAAACCGTTAGTATCGCGTAATCGTCTATCAACTTGTTATGTGAAAAGGAAGCCCTTTATCTTGAATTCTTGAGAATGGGTAATTGGTAATTCTTCTCAATTGTTTTAGGATGTGTAATTAGTTTACATCCAGTTAAGTATTATAACGAAAATTTTAAAATGAGAGAAATATATTTTTAGGAAACAGAACTTTATCTTTAAGAAAAAGTCCCTATCGCAAAAAATTATTAATTTCAAAAGGAATTACAAAATTAATATATGTTTCGACTTATATAATTTATTTATGGTTTTATCCTTTGACTCAGAATTTATATTAAACATATTTTTTATACTTTTATCGATGTCTTAATTTAGGTTAAAATAAGTGAAAAATATTACAGTGAGTATTTCATTAATTTATAGTTATGAAAAACAGCATGAAACACTAGTGTCTTTTCTGTGTTAAAGTCAGAATCTTTCAATCACGGCACTCTTCAAATCATTATTTTTTTTAAAAATTATTTGATGTTATTAAGATCTAAGAGAAACAGTAATTCAGCCTTGAATTTTAATTTGCAAAATTAATTATTGTTAAATTAATCACTGTTAAATTAATTACTGTTAAATAGTTTGAATAGGAATGAAAAATAATTTAAACAATTTTTTTGCACTTTTTATGCTTTAGTGCAAATATAACTCCAATAATCTAACAGAGTTTTACCATTGAACTGGCTTTTTTTAATTGAAATGTTCTAAAATGTATTTTTGCTTGTAATTAGGGAGTTGAAAAAATATTTAAAAGGGACACTGGTGTCCGGAAGTGTTAAATAACTAAGGAAGCTTTATTAGTTAAGCAAAATACTTGAAAATAAAACAAGTTTTTATATTATACTTTAAAATAGCTATCTTTAAAATACTTTAAAATAGCTATCAGTCTATTTTGTATTTTGAAAATTTCAATTTCCCATAACACATATTTCGTTTTGTTTTTACAATTTTTTATTTAAAATATGCCATTTTTTGCTTTTTTTTTGTTCTTTATTACATTAAAGTGTTTATTATATAAAAGTATTCACAAAAGAGAAATGAATAGGGAACCGATGTATTTAATTTATTAAATTTCAGAAAAATTTGTGTCTTCCGGAATTGGCATTTCGTCTTAAATAATTATTATATAAATTTAATTTGCATCAGGTGATTTACATACTTTACATATTTATTTGAAAAAAGAGAAGATATAAGCCATAAAAAAACTGTTCCATCTCTAAATGTGAATCTTCTCTAAAAAAGAAATTACTTTAAAGTGCTATTTCTATCATATTACTGCAAAGTTTGCTTTTCGAGGCTCCTCTGCCAGAATAAAAAATGGGTTCATTTCTTTATTGTCTACACATTCTGCTTTTTAATAATAAACTGACTTTTAGCCTGTCCTTTGAGTATTTTTGTTTGAATAAAAATATGAAATATTCTTTGAGTAAAAAATTTCAACAATAGAATAATTGAGTTATAGAAATTTCAATAAATTTCTCGACACTTGTTAAATCTGAATTAAGAAGCGTTCTATGAATGTTTTTATTCTCTTATAACAAATAAAAAAGTAAAAGAGAAAATTTCATTACCTATTCTATAACACGGTTATGCGAAAATATATTGTCCCAGAGGTTTAATCTAGCTGCTTTTTATTTTGAAGAAATGATTATGAACTCTGTTTATCAAACTATTTTGTTTTTTCTTACTATGTAATTTTTTCTACAAAAATGGAAAATCCGGCAGTCTTATACGCATTTTTTCTCTTGTTATGTGAGAATCTTCAACCTTAATATACAAAAAAAGTTTCTGCGTTTAAATTAAATCGCACAAGATAATTAAATAAAGTAAAAGGCTAAGATTCAATAGAAATTGCTTGGTTCGCAAGATTTTATTGAAAAAAATTTTTCTTTCTTTTAATTTTTGCCTGTTTTAATCTCATTTATTTATGTGATATATCTTTGGAATCAATAATTTCCAGCATCAAATTAATGTCCAATTTTAAACTGAACTGATCATTTATAACTTTGAAAACAATTTTTTCTTAGTATTTAAAAAAAAAAATTTGACATTAAACCTTTTTCTCAATTTTTTTTCACCAATTCCTCATTATTGTTAAAACACCATGCTTTCTTAGAAAATTAGATTTATATATTCTATATTTATTAAAATTTGAATTTTATTACCACATCTTTAGAACTAAACAAGAATGCGTAGAGAATTATGATGTTAATACTATCACAGTTATTTTTATGTCAGCGAACAAATTTTTTGAGTAAAATAAAGTAAGACTTAAATTATTAGAAAAATGTATTAGTACTGCAAACCTGTACGTTAATAACAACTTTTTCTCAAATGGGATGCTGCTATTATTTTTTCCCTCTTTTTTTTCTAAATTTTTGATTGGATACGCGAAATTGTCTTTGTGCAGGTCATTTTCAAACTTTTTTCGCCTAGAGAGGGCAACTTTTAGTCCAAAGAATCGTCACGTATTCAAAATATTAACTCAACAAACTTTACTAACTTCTGTAGATGTGACGAATTTCAAGGAAAAATGTTCTCTGGATGTTGCAAGCGATGCTTTTATATGCCTCCAAAGAACAATAAAATCTCGTATGGAACGGCTATATGGGTAGCCAAGAGATTGGCCTAACATCACCCATTTTTCTGCTAAGATAGGGAACGTTAAAGTTAGTTCAACCAAGCAGGCAATCTCTCACTGTTCAATTTTCGCTATGTACCCTCACATTGTATTGGGAAATTAGGGAAGTTTTAAGATTCCTTACAAGCATTATTACAGTAATAACCATTATCACAGTAATAACCATCATTACAGTAATATCCGTTATTACAGTAATAACAGTTATTACAGATATAACTATTATTTAATTACACCTTGTGTAATCAAGACTATATTAGTGACATAGACTTCAATAAATCATTTCTCATTTCAATATGTTTACGCATCATAGTGTTTAATTGAAAATTCTAGCATTAAAAATCAAAATTTATAGGAAGTGAAGCCTTCGGTATCGAATGAAGCTATGCTTAAAAAACTAATTAAACTGCTTTGTACATATCCCCCTTTTAATATTGCACTTAAGTAATTTTAAATTACTTCTTATTTAATAAATTTAAAAGGTCATTTAAAGGTATCATCGTACGAATTTAACTATTTAAAAATTGGCAGCTTTTTCACTTTCAACCCTTAATGAATTAAAGCAGCAAAGCTGCATGGCAGTTTTTCTTAATGAATCAACTACTGCGCATATGGCGGCGAAAATCCTTTAATTATTTATATCGCTCTGATTGCCATATTAACAAATAATTTAGTTAATATTACTAATTTTCCTTATTAATTTTATTTATAATTAGTATAATAACTATTTTAATTATACATAATGAGAAGTAAACTAGAAATTTTTCAAAGTGTAAGGGGTTAAAAATAATATTGTTGCTAATACCAACAACCTCAAAAACAATAAATACCAATTAATTATCTCCCATATCCAACCCATACATCATATATTCAACATATTATGAAGATTTAATTACTTCAAGCATTTGATGGACAAACAATAATATATTTTAAAAGGCTAATGCAACAGTTATGATGACTAATGTATGAAAGCATGCGATACAATTTTTTTAATGTAAATAATCTTTTTAAATATAAAAGAATTATTTGCAAGTATTTAAAATTTATGAAAAAGAAAATTATAATTTAGATAAGAGTAAATAAACACTACAAAAGTCTCATATTTTTTTGATTTTATAAAGTTAATCAAAATATGTAATCTTGAAAAAACGTTTACATTCTTCAAGAAATGCTACCTTTTGTAATGGCGTAGCGCAAAAAAAGCTCTTGTACCTATCTTGAACACAAAAAAAATATATTTTCAAGTTTTTCATGGATTTAAGCTCAATGTAAGTAACATTTCTGGTTGTTGGTTTCTATGCTTTTAATGGCTGTTCCATGCTTACGTTCCAAAAGTTTTTTTTTTGCATTTAATTTTTTATTCGGCATTGTTCACTTCTTATTTCGTGCAACGGGAGAAAACTCAAGAGAGAATATGCGAAAAATAATAAAAGAAAGAAGAGCAAAATACAAAAAAAAAGTTGAAAAAATTTGAGAATTTATAGATTTTCGATAGGAATATCAGAATGCATACGGAAACTTGTTCGAGGAAAATGTACAGGATTTCCTAATCTAAAACGTCTCCCGGAAAAATTGGATTTTTTTTTTCTTCTTTTTACCCCTCTTTCATTTCTTGAATACAGCCAGCGTTATTACGCCGTCCATCAGTTTTGACCTGTATCGGAGAGAAAAAGATTTTTTAAAATATATTTTTTTAAACAATTGCCTACTTTCCTTTACAATCGAATTCAGATTTTACTTCTATATTATTAGTTTTTTCCCTATAATTACGCTTATAAAAGGTGATCTTAATTTAAATTGTTTCTGTAAAGAATTGTGGATAGCTCAATTTAAATTATAACTCAATTAGTGAAAGTAGACAATAGTATAAACAATTGCCTATTTTATTTCGCAATCGAAATCAGATTTTGCTTTTATTTAATTAGGTTTTTTTCCCTTATAATGACGTTTACAAGAAATGGATGGTCTTCATTTAAACGGTTTGTGTAAAGCATCGTGGATTGTTCAATTTGACTCATTACTCAAATTGTGAAAGTACACAAATGTATAAACAATTGCCTAGATTTTTTCAATCGAAATCCGGCTTTATTAGTATTTCCATGATATTAGGTTTTTATAATTACGCTTACAAAAAGAAGCCTTCCTATGAATGGTTACTGTAAGGCATTGTGGGTTAAATTATTCCATTTGTGAAATATAACGGAATTTCTGTTAATAATGCTTATTTACTGTTAAGAATGATTATTAAGATTTATTAATGAAGATTATTTACAAAATGTAAGCTATTTTTTACATTTCGATTTCACGAATATCATTTTGTTTAGATAGAAAACTTCAATTTTTCAATTCGATAAAAAATGAATAACGTGATAATTTTGACTTATCTAATAAATGCAGTAATGAAATGCATGCTTTTCAAAGGAAGCATTTTTATATCAGACAATTTTTAGGTATTATTTCAAAGAAAAGCATTCCAAAAATTTCTTGAACTTTTACTGGATATTAATTTCCTATATTGCAAAATGACTCTATTGGAACTGAGAATAACTTGATTTATTTCAAAATTTAATTTAATAACAAACACAAAATAATTAATTTTAAAAATTCACATTAATATAATATTTGTATTTCAAAAAAAAAAATGTAGCTGGCAATATGACTTTCAATTATTGTAAATAGCAAATCTTTCAGAAATGGATACATTGCTTTTCTATCAGTTAATTTTTCAAATTCCATTGTTGAGTACTGAACTCCAAAAATTTAATTTTAGTATCCAGAAACCTATCATTTTACCGATTCTCTGTAGTTTTAGAAAGAAACTTTTCTAGTGGTAACAATGGTAACGTATTTGTATATTAATAAATTGGAATTAAAAGAATTTAATCATACAGACGAATGCTTACGTTATTAAGTCCTATTTTTATTTTTAAAAAATATCTGTTTGTTTTAAAAAACTGTACTTTAGTTTGCTCCCACTGAAAAAAAAAATTCAAAACTATGGAGTATCTGCAGTTGTTGTTGGAGTCCTTGGTTTTCTAACCTTTATTTTCTATTTAAAATTTTATTGCATTAAATCACAGAACCATTTTTGACCTTACAACTCGAAACTATTTCCAGGCACAGATATATTAAGTGATATTTGAAAAAAAAGCGAAAAAGAAACACATTTTTTGAAAAATATATAGTTTCTTAAATAGTTTTTTTTAGATATTTGATGAGTTTTTTTAACTTTTTAATTAGTGATTTAATTTTAGATTTATAAGGAAAAGGAATATAAAAACTTTCCTCCGTTAGATTTAACATGTGTGATTACTCTATTTAGTTTGAGATTTCCTCCTTTAAGGGTAATAGATCCCAGTACAGAAAAATGATACATTTACTTAGAGAAAGTATGTTTTTTTAATCAGAAATTGAATTTGAGTTTATCTATAAATATATTTGAATTTGGGCCTATGAAGCCATAAGATTGTTCTAAATACAAGAGAATTTGATTAAGAGATCATACATTTATCTGGATAATGCATTTTTTTTTCATGTTATTACAACACAACAAATCCATAAAGTTTTCAAAATCATAATTTTGGCTATGCATTTGAGCCGTTCACTTCAAAAATTACTTCACTCTATTTCTTAAAATATCTTAAGTTTAAGCGTCAAATTTTTCAGTAACGAAGTAGCGCCTCAAAGTGGCTAAAATTTTCTAAATAAAATTATATTATGAAAGGAATTTAAAGCAACAATGCACATTTTTATAGAATTTCCTATTTTTTGTTTTTTGTTTTATGGAGTTAATCAACGTGTGTATTGAACAGCTCATATATTGTTCTGTATTATATTTTATAAAGCAGATGGCCATAAGAGTATCTGCACTATACCTATAATTAGTTTTCTTTGCTATTACGTTTTACTATCACCATCAAATTTTGTTTCCTTTTCTGTTCACTCAAATAATTCTTTCAATCAGACATCAATATTTCATTTTTCATGGAATCAAAAGAAATGGTAATAGTTTTGTTTTCACTTACCTCTAACTCGTCAATTCCAGAAGAAAGAATAATTCCACAGACAAGCTGCGACGATATTACACTCTAGAATTCCTTTTTTTTAAAAAAACTTTAATCGAACTATACAATGTGATGCTGCGTTTATATATAATGCATGATCATAACACAACTTTTGTAAAATTTATGGCTGCATTGACATTTTCATAACTTTGATACTCGACACTTTTATATGAACTGATGAACCTTGTAACAATTCATCTTGCTCTAAAGTATTAAAACAACTGTTTAAAACATGCATTAGCCAAATTTTAATTGCTTTCTAGTTAAATTAATTAAAAATCTAAAATATTACAAATTAAATAGCCAGTTGTTATAATTAAGAACCTGGTATTAAGTATCAAAATCATGGAAACAAAATGTTTATCTTAATCAGAAAATCAAAATGCTGTCATTTAAAATGACAAAAAAAAGAAATCTTCATTAAGCGGATATCAGGGACGAAAAAAAAAAAATTTTAATCAACAAAAGTTTTTTGTTGATTAAAAAATTTAGGCAATTATTTATTTTTAAAATGGTGTTTTTATCTAAGATTAGATATTTTTATATTGAACTCAAAGAGATTATGATATTTTAATAACTTTATCGTGCATTATAATTTTTTTTTTAAATTTTAAAAAAAAATGAGTCCCACTACCTATTAAAGATATCTGCATCATTATCTTAGATATTTTACTACAATCTTCTTTTGAAAAATAATAGTAAGTATTTAAAAATGTTATGTTATGTTTTGTATAAATAATAAAAAAATACATAAAACTTTATTTTTTAAAAATTCATAGGCGTTGTTAGCAAAAAAAGCTAAAAAATGAAGTTGAAACAGTTTGAATAAAAATAAGCTAAAAAAAGTAAAATTCTGAAGCATGCTATTTTCACCTTCATAAAAATTATAAACTTCGTTTCTTTCTAGATTTGTTTAAAAATAGAAGAATACGGGAATATTTGTGAATTTTTTTCAATATTATTTACATGGTACAACAACGTAAAAATTTTAAAACAGAACTTGTGTTTATAAAAATTGTTACAAAAACATGCCCTGCACTCCTTAACCCTGGAATCAAATTCATGGTCTCCAAAAATTTAAAATGGTTTTTAAAAAAAAGAATCCCAGAATATTTGTGAAATTTTTTTTCTATCCTTTTTACACGGTACAACAACATAAAATTTTCGAAACAAAGCTTGTGTTTATAACAATTGTCATAAAAACATGTCCTGCACTCTTTAACTCTGGAATCAAACTCTTGGTCTCAAAAAATTGAAAATGGAATCAAAGGAAATTATTGAATCATGATTTTAATAGAATTAATAGAACTAATTTGTGTAACTTAATAATTTTGTTACTTTCGAATTTCAATCGAAAGAACAGTACCACACTAAGACTGCGATAATATTCCAGTCTAGAACTTTTATCCTTAGCTTTTTTAAGTAAGACTAAACTATACAATGTCATGCCGAGTTTATATATAATGCATGATACTTACACGACTTCGGTAAAATTTATGACATACATGGTATTTTGATACCCGACACTTTTTTTTATTTATATTCTATCTAAATATATTTAGAGAATAAAAATGTGATGATACTTTTGGGAATTCCTCCTTTTCTCTAGTGTCGAAACAACAACAATTTAAAACATGCATCGGCTAAATTTTTAATGATTTTCTTGTAAAATTAATTAACATTCTAAAATATTAAAAACTCATTAATGAGATGAAATGTTGTCACTTAAAAACCTTTCTCACGTACTTGTAGTAAATATTTTTTTTGTTACAGAGTTTGCAAAATTTCTGGGAATTTTAAACACCTTATTAACGTTCTGTCTTATAGCTGTTAGCTGGTGAAAATGTTTTAATAAAGCATTTACTTCTAAAATAGGTTTTAAAAAAATAAACTGTTAGACGACATTGAAATAAGCTTTTATTTTTTAGGGACATATACGTTTCTTCTTTAAAATTCTCGAAGTGGAATAATTATGACCCAATTTTAATTAAATTATTTCGTAAAAAAAATTGCTTCAAAAACAATTTTTGACACTTATGTTTTTTATTGTTTGTGTATTACTTTAGAGAAATGTTATTAAGTGCATGACATTTAAAATATAAATTTGACGAGGATGCGTATTTGTAATTAAATTGTTTCATAGGTGATTCTGGAATCAAAAGAAATCAAAATCTAGGACTTAAAAAAATTAAAATGGAAGCAATAGTGGAATAGTTTTGTAAACGCATCTTTTCCAAGCGCATTTGTCACTAGAACGTATTGCATTATATATGCACGTTGAATAATTATTACCCAATCTTAATTAAATTGTTTAGGAAGAAATTTACTTGTGTCTTACAAAAATTTTTTAACACTCATGCTTTTTATTGTCAGTGTTTTTTGTTTTTTTTATAAAAAGAAGTAAAAAGTGCGTGACTTTTAAAATACACATTTGACGCTGATGAGCAATTATAATTAAGTTGCTTCATGAGTAACAACTAGTATAAGTATTTTTTTATGTGCATTAGTCACTAAAAATATATTGCATTATATTTCAACTGGTTTGACGACGCATCCTATTTGTAAAATATTAGTGCGTGCGTTATAAAACAAATTTGTAAAAAAAAATCTGTGTAACTTTTTCCATTGAAATCTTAATGTAATTTCAAATAAAACTATGAAGCATCATAGCATGCATAAAATACATCGCTTTTTATCTCTCATACTTAAATGAATACATTAAATTATAACTCATATTTGAAATTAATATAATTCATTACTTTATATATATATATATATATATATATATATATATATATATATATATATATATATATATATATATATATATATATATATATAAACAAAGAAGAAAAATAAAAGTAGCTAAGCAATATTTCCCATTTATTAAAGGATTAATCCCTTTACAGGAATAGTCTATACTGTAAAAATGTCACTTATTGAAGATCTGAAAGCAAAATATTGTTTAAATAGTTCTAGTAAAATGTTAACAGGGAAAAAATATTATGTGCAAGTGCATACAAAAACAGTCGTAAAGCTGAATATTCTATTCAAAAATAACATATAAATTCAATAAAATCTTTTCTAGAGGCGTTAAACACGTGTTTTTGTTCCGAAATTAATCAAATTAGAATACTGTTTTTAAAAAAAGGGAACTTTCGTGAGACATTATCATATTTCATCTCTGCAAAAAATTTATATTTTGTCTTCAGGGATTTTTATGTGCCAACGATAAGCTCGTAGGATTAATAAAATTTCTCGATTTGATATGTTTATTTAATTAATGCTAATATCATTTCTATTTAACGGATTTGAAATGTTAGAGAGTTTGAAGCATTAAAATGACTGTTACACAAGCGAAAATACACTTCATTTATTTATTTCTCATCCACTGTGTAAAATTAGGATTTTGTACTTATTTTGAGTAAAGTCAATTCCATAATACATGTTTTTTATAACTCAAAAAGGCTGAACATATTTTCTTTTTCTTTATCTTTCAACATAATGTTTATTCCATCAAAATGAGACTTTAGTTTTTATTATTCTGATTACTGTAAATAGATTAGTTGTTACTGTCACAATAGAGTTACACAAATGGGCAATTAAAGGTGCCTTATGATTCATCCTAAACGATAACTCTGAACACAAAACTGACATATGAGCACACTACACTACCGCAAATAGAATCCGAGGAGAGATGGTAGTATTTAACTGATCTCCGCACCACACTCTCTAGTTTTCCAATCGTGCGTGTACTTCCCAGTCTATTATATAAGAGAGTATTCCAACCTACAAAAATAAGAAAAGTGAATTCCTATCAGGCATCTAGTCTTTAGCATGAACAAAAGACTGCCCAATTTCTGATAGGTCAAGGTTCAACTCACCACACTGGCTGCACTGCAAAATGTAAAACAATCTTGTGCCAGCATAAAAACATATTTATTTATGCAGCATTTGACGTGCATTAGAGGGCTAGCAACATCTTTCACAGCATTTAAATAGATAAAAGAGATTCTTTTTAACATTGGTTGAACTTTAATTTATCATGGAATTTGATTAAATTTTAAATTTGATAAATATGCAGGTTTAAGTTTATGAGGAATTAGAAGTTTTATTGATAAAAGTTGTTTCATGTATGTTTATTTTTTGCTTACTAATTATTTTTATGATTATTCCGATTATCAAAAATGGTTATACTTTATGCTTAAAAAATTCTTTAATATTAATGGTTAATTAACCAATTAATCATTTTTAATGATTTTTAAAGCGTGATTCGATTTTTTGTTATTATTTAAGAACGCAATTTAACAATAAAAATTTAAATTCAATCTCGTAAAATAGATAAATTTTATTTCAGCTCCCACCTTAAAATTAGACGAATAAAACGTTTATATATGGATAATATTTTTCGAAAACACACAAATAACCCTCTAAAAGCAGAAAGTAATGAATATATTTGATCAGAACAACAAAACATTATAAAATTTAAAATTTAGCGAAGATGATAAAACAATTATTAAAAAAAGAAGAGTTACAAAAATAGCAATAAGATAGCGTCTAAGAAAACAAAATATTAATAGTGAATTTTAAGAAGGAAGAAATAGGTAAATAGTTTAAAAGCATTATTTTAATTTTCTTAACCTCCAACCCTGTGATAAGAAAATTAAATGAATAATATTATGACTTTCGTACATTAAAACACGCTATGCTATAAAAAAAATTTAAAATACTAAAAAATACGACAAATGCTACAATACAACAGCTACAATACAAAAATACAACAAATACAACAACAACAAATGCAAAAAATACAACAATGTAGCTGCAGCATTAATTTGCCATTTACTGGTTTATTTTTCAAATATTGACAGAGACAGCTAAATGAAAAAACTAATTCAGTAGTAACTAATAAAATTATAACTTTACAATGTAACAATATTAATTAGAGCAACGTTGTATTATTATGTATGTATTATTAAATATTTATGTTATATTTTGCATTATAATGTTGCAGAATTAATTATGTATAAGTTTGTATAATAACGTTACAACTTTAAACATAGCAGCGTTACAATATTAAAGATATATCATTCATTGTTCATGCAGGAAAATGCATTTCATTTTTAAGAATATTTTTAAAGAAGAAAGAAATCTCACAAATTTCATCGTACGAATTTAAAGCAATAGCACTGTCCTAATATTTGAATCAAAACACCACATTACCATAAATCATGAAAAAGAGTGTAAATATTGTATTACGGAAATATAAATAGCATATAATAAAAAAACAGAAAAAAAATATGATAAGAATCTCAATTGAGCAAAGTTTGATCAGGTGACTTTTTTGATAAAATCAAACTACCTCCGCCCTAAAAGATAACCTATTCAGTTAGTAACTATATTTCAATCACACATTCTAACGATTGGCGAACTTTACTCATCTGCCGCCCTTTTAAATGTTTAAAAGCTCTTTTGGCGATATCGGTAACTTGTCCACCCCTACTCATAACCGATTGGAATTTATCTACAACCGTTCTCTAACCTCGTTATACCATCTGATGTGTGCCATAATTTATCGCTCAGATAGCCTTTACCATTAGTGCTAATGAAAAAAAGGGTGGAGTGTATATTTGATTCAGTTGTAATGTCTGATGTCTTTATTTGCAATTTAAGGGCTGTCATAGTTTTACTCGTTTGCGGTCCTTTTTAACATTCCACGAGTCTACTAGATTGTTTTTCTTGCAAATCATATAAAATAATTTATTCCCGGTAATAATTTCGAACAAATTAAATTACTGTAATTGCTTAGTACTGTTAAGTAACGCTGAAACTTTCAGAATGATTTGTGATGTTGAAAGCTAACGAAAATAGATTTGACACATAATGTAGAATAGAAGCTTTCTTTTTAGAGTGCATTAATTTACCTCTCAAACATTCTTTTTTTTTTTTTTTTTACATATCGAGGAAACTAAAACTATATGCATAGTCTAACTACATTTATCATTTCGAGGACTAAATACGGAATTTATGGACTAAGTACAAATAAGATATCATAATAATTATTATTATAATGTTTCATAATAAGAAAATATTCTTCAATTTTAAGTGGGATAATTAGGAAGATTCACAATACTGTTTAGTAAAAAGACGCATTTGGCTGGACAAGACACAATAAAGAGACAAAAAAGAAAAGAGAGATTGGCAAAGAAAATTAAGAAAAAATAAATTTTATTTACTGCACATAAGTTGAGAGCACTTAGAACCTATAAAATATGATAAAAGTACGAAGAAAACAAGGGGGAAATATATTTTAATGGAGAAGAAGAAAAATATTAAAATAAAATATTTTTGCTATATTAATACAATATTAAAAAGCACTCTATTTTGCGGATATAATAATGTAAGCTGGCGGCGAGATTATATTTTTTCCTTACTTCGTTTTCTGGCTTTTTAATTTTTTGAATATTTTTTTTCTCCTTCAAAATATATTTTTTCTTGTTTCATTTGTATTATATATGTATATATATATAAATATTAATTATATATATATATATATATATATATATATATATATATAAATATTAATTATATATATATATATATATATATATATATATATATATATATATATATATATATATATATATATATATATATATAATATCATAGACTATTAGTTATTGTAATTATCTCATACTCCAATTAATTTTGTGATACTTTCAGGTACTATATAATGCGTATTTATTGTCAAAATTGGTTTCGAAAATTTTATATATCTGTAGTTTTTCAGAAAAACCTGTTAGGTTAATTAAAAAAAAAAAAAAATTACATCAAATTAAAAAAAAAATTTCTAAATTAATTGGAGCATGTAATTGCAAATCAATTAATGAATAATTAATAAATAAGTTAATTAATTACAAATTAATTGGAGTATGAGACAATTACAATAACTAATAGTCTGCATTGAAGTAATAAAATACCGATTTATCTACATATCGAATTATTTTTTATCTCTCACCGGACCTTCTATGGGCCGAAACGAATGTTGCCCCCCCAAAATTATTCCTCATAAGGCATACATCCCACTAGTTTATTTCAAAATTGGAGAGTCACACTTCCCTAGTTTCCCTTGTTAGAGTTGAGTTAGTTGAAGCATCAATTTGTTATGTGAGTGACTATTGGAGTATTTTATTCAAGTCTTTATGAAAAATAGGGCTGTTAGAAAATAATTATTGCACGGTAAAATAATGATCATTTTACATTATAGTAGTATCACCAGGCATCATTTTTAATAAACTGAGGGATTGATCCGATTCGAAAAAAAGATTAAAAAAATTCAAAGAAAAGCACAGAAAAATAAGATTTATGTACTACGCTATTTTTAATTTAAGAGAAATACGGAAAAAAAGCAAGAAAAAGAACAGCTTTCTTTATTTAAATCATTCAAAAGCATGCATGGTCGAAAATATCGTCACCTCATCTCACCTCAACGCATGTTCATTAATTTAAAAATTAGTAAGTTTAACTTTTTTCCTGCTATCCGAAAACTTTGTTTAGTAAACTCTAGGAAAATAATTTGTTATTTTTGATGATTAAGCAATCCTTGACCTATATTTCCTTAATTTCGTAATCATTTTGTCACAAAATCACGTGATTTCTGACAAAACGCGAACTCTGAAATATATGATGAAAATGTTTTATCTACCTGAAACCTTATCGTAATGCATTGTGGGAGATTGTCTATTCTTCTTCCTGTTTTTGTCATTCCAGTTAACAATCTGAAATAAGGTGAGGAAATAAGCCAAACAGGCTGTATGGTGGTCTTGGCTGGCCTCATAACACGAAGATCCCGCGTTCGAGTCCCGCTTCTAACATGGATGTAAGTTATCTCTCCGTGCTATGCGTCCTTCTTCTGACATTGATTCACCTAAATGGTGACAAATAAAATAGAAATAACAGGCTGTATGGTGGTCTTGGCTGGCCTCATAACACGAAGATCCCGCGTTCGAGTCCCGCTTCTAACATGGATGTAAGTTATCTCTCCGTGCTATGCGTCCTTCTTCTGACATTGATTCACCTAAATGGTGAAAAATAAAATAGAAAGACGAAACATTTCTTTGATCTAGACAAAATTCGTTTCCGCGAAGAACTGATAATAATTATTTTGTTACTTTGACCAAATTTTTACTAGGAGCATAAACCAGGAAATGGTTTCGTCAAAAACGAAGAAAGTTTCGAGATATTTGAGTATCAATTTTTGCAGTGTAATCAATACTTATTTAAGAAGACCCATTTATCTCGTTGTTAATATTTAAATATGAAAACGTTATGTCAAAATCTTGTCAAAATGAAATAGATAAAATATCAATTTCTTACAACTGGTATCAGAAGACAAGAATTTTAACTATCAGAATAAAGAAATATATAAATCCACTTAAGTGAAAATTCGAAAACATACTACCATAATTCTAAAATCTAAACAAGATTAAGCCTAATATCAAAACATTACATTCGATACCACCATTTTTCCTTTCCATTTCCTGTCTTTTAACACAATATTTGATATCGGCAATTCCCACATTCCTTCATCGTCATAAAATTGATTTCCAGTGTAACTTTAACCGTAAATTGCTTCAACACATTGACATACTGTGGCTTTTATAACTTTCTTTTTGAAGTCCAGGTTTCTTTTTCGAACTCCATAAGGCAAAATTCTAACTCTAGGGACAGAACTCATGAAACTGGTTGGTTTGTATCATAAAACATTCTGCCGTCCCTTTCCTATTGCCGTTTTACTACTTCTCCCTGAAATACACGCGACTATTTTTTCTTTCTTTTTGTTTTATTTCTCTTACTATTATCCACGTATTTCTTTTCTTCTATTTTTATAAGGATTTAAAGAGTAGTACGTGCAGCTAGTGTTATTGGACCAGAATGGCTAATATTCTATAATATAGAGCTCGAAATTTTCTTTTCCTTTTCTAATTGAAATTTTATGGTGGCTATGAAGTTGGCGTGCAGATTACGTGTTCACGGTTCAGTTTGGATTCAAACCAATAATTATAACTCCTCTGGGATTCTTTTCTGTAGATGGTTACATTTGCATTTATATATATTTACCATTTCTAAATCTAAAGTGTTTATGAAATAAATACTGATAAAAAATTAAGACCATTGAATGAGTGACAAAACTATTAGAAAAGTATCATGCATTCATTTTTAATAAAAAAATTTTAATTACACAGATTTATCCCTACCGTGTTTTAATAATACTCAGAGCATATCTTATTTTATCCATTCTAACAGTGCATTATATATTATTCATAATGTGATTTGGAGACTTAATTTATTAGACATTTTATAACATTTAATCAGAAAATGAAACCTATTTACAAAAACAAAAGAGACAAAGTAAATTGGAAAAAGTAAATTAACAATTAAATCATTAAATCAAAATGGAAAAGCGTCTAAGGCAGCTAAAAGCAAATTTGCTTTATTTTAAGTTAGATATTCAAACAAATAATTAAAACAGGAAAAAGTAATAAAAAGCAATAAAATAAAAGATATATGTGTTTGTAAGACAGCACTTCTTCAGGGAACACACTGCCTACAAGCACACAGGAGCCTTGCTGTTGTCAGTGGAAAAACCTATACATTTTATAGCATTATAATGTACTCTATTTCAATTCATTAAGTACTAATATCTTGTATATTTTGCGCAGTATATTTAAAATTTCACCAGTTAATTTTGTTATTATATTTTCGAGTGAGTATTTTTTGTAAACTTTCTTTAAATTATCATATTTTTTGAAAAAAAATAGTCCATAAATTTTTTACTTATGAAATTTTATGGTGGCTATGAATTTGGCGGGATGATTACGTGTTCACGGTTCAATTAAGCTCCAAATTACTAATCATTACTCCTCGGGGATTCTTTTCTCACGATGATTACATTTGCACTTATGTTTACCTTTTCTAATTCTAAAGTGACAATAAAATAAATATTAATGATACATATAGACCATATGCATGAGTAACAAAATTAAAAAAATGGTATATATTCATTTTTATAATAATTACTTTTTTTAAAAATAGATTTATCCCTTCTGTGTTGCGATAATATTCTAAACATGTTTTATTTCATTATATCCATTCTAGCAGTGCAATAGATAATGTTGTTCACGTTATTCTTTTAAAGATTTATTTTATTAGACATTATATATTATTATATTTTATTATAATATATTTTATTATAATATATTTTATTATAATATATTTTATTATAATATATTTTATTTTAATATATAAAATACAAATTTTTGTACGCATTATATTTAAAATTTTACATTCAAGTTTGTTAATATATTTTCGACTAAGTATATTTTATAAACTTTCTTTATATATCCCTATTTAAAAAAATGGCTCATAAATGTCTTATTTATCATTTTAATAGTACTGAAATCGAGCTTAATATATTTATTGCTGGTATAAATGTTCATTACAATTTTTTTCTAAGCAAATGTATAAATTTGATTGATAAAATTCATTTATAATGTTACATTAATCCTATCAAAACTGTATTAGCATTTCATCATGCTTTAAAATTTGTGTGAAAAGGGGTAATAAGTCACGAAATAATCACCATAAGTGCTTACAAAAAAAGCACTAGCAATTCCTTATTTAATATGCTTATATTTATTCAAATTTGTTTAGTTTTATTTCGTTTTTTAAGAAATTTCTTATAGGATTATATTGATTTCGAAACCTACTAGGAAATAGATATAAGCAGATTCAGAAATTTCATATTTAAACAGTTCGTATTTGAATGTTTACTTTTTTTTTTAAACCTGATAACAATAAAAAGTAAAACTTTCTAATAAAAGAGAAAAACGTTTATTAAATATTATGTTCGTTTAGTATTTGTTGATGTACGTTCAGTAAAAGAGCTTTTTGATTTAATTATTGTATTCAAATGTAATATTCCGGTCCCATGATAAATTGATGCACTTAAAAACAGCTAAATATGCTTGTTTTTTTGTCACTGCTACTATAATTGCATTATTGTTTTTTTTTAACTTAAAATAAATTTGAAATTGTGTTATTACTTAT
Source organism: Parasteatoda tepidariorum (assembly GCF_982258835.1). Classification (NCBI taxonomy): domain Eukaryota; kingdom Metazoa; phylum Arthropoda; class Arachnida; order Araneae; family Theridiidae; genus Parasteatoda; species Parasteatoda tepidariorum. The sequence continues at coordinate 51,747,917 of NC_141765.1, read as the reverse complement.
AATTGCATTGATTCAGATTGATTTTATGTTTTAATAGTTTAATTATTCAATATTAGCATTTATTTTCATTTCCTCTTTCAGTGTTATAAAACTAAAAAATTAGTTTTTTATCGACCAGATAAGTTATGTGCTGGTTGTCCAAATTTAATTTTTTTATAAAATTACGCTAAAAACTTAATAAAAAAAACAGCGAATAAGTAAAACTGTATAAAAATATTTTATCGATATTTTTTATTGTAAAGACTATTTCTATTATGGATGAAACTAATATCTATAATTTCAAGATAAAACCAACAAATCTTACTGTAACCTAAGTTACTAGCCTAAGTCTACGTTTTTTGCTAAAAAACTAACTCTATATAATGTGAACTGTTAATAACTAAAGCAATAATTGGGGTAGCAGCTTAATATGTAAGCAAAGAATAATCAAAACCGCTATTGAAATTAGATAATTCACAGTTAATGGTGGTTTCACGAAACACTAAAACCTGTTTGATTGCGAAGGAAACAGAAAGGAATTGAAACATTTTTTTGAAACACCAGAAAGTTTCAACCTCTAATCAAGAAGGTTTTGATGTTTTGTATACCCGCCTTTCTTAATTGGGATTTGGCAGTAACCTATATGTATTAAATCCTTGATTCCCAATGCTTATACTTTTTTGGATTCTAAAAATATATATCAAAAGTAATCTTTGCGAAACACTCTATTTACAAGTGTACAAGCCTACTTTTTATTGGAATTAATAACTGTTGATGTAACGCCCTATTTCAAAAGTAAGAAAAAGTCAATATTTATCATGAATTGAGTTATCAATTTCATTTGTTATAAAAAACTATGAAAATAGGACTGCACAATTAAAACAGAATTAAAACATTAAAAAAGAGTTAAAGTAATAAAAATAGAAAACAAGATTTCTGAGATAAGTTTATGCCATATTTGTCCAAACTGGCTTAATATATTATTGCCAGTTAGGTGAAAATATAAAATAAAGTAAACATCGCTTGTGGCATATTTCTTAACTTAAATTAAACTTTTTAAAATAATAAAAATATGAATTACTTACTTTAATCATGTTATTGCAGGAGTGTATAAAATAAATTCGAAAGTGTATCCTAATGAATATTCTAAAACTTGAATGTTCCTCACATTTTCCCATCAGAAAAGCTTTTCAATCAAAATATTTCTTTTATTTTTCGGTTTTCTCTTAAAGTAAATATTTTCCTCACTTTAGTCTGCGAAAACTCTTGTCTACCGATTCTTAATTATTTTTGATCATTCTTCAAAGTATAATTATTTTCACCTTCTATACGAACTTTTCTCTGCATCCTGATTCCAGCATTATTATGCAAGAGCACAAAATGCTGATTACTTGCATAAAAATAATTTTACTTTGTCAGTTAATGAGAAATTATAAATTTTCCCTTGGCGCTCCAAGAACTGAAAATTTATTTTTTAGCACTAGTTTAAAATGCGCCGGCAGCGTTTGCATCTAATGAAGGAATTCAATTGTCGATTTAATGTTTAAGCAAGAGCTTTTGTGGATAGATTTTAAAACTTCGGTAGATAGTCGTAATTATTTTCTTAAAAATTAATAGCAAATAAACGATACCTGGTTCGAGCAATTTTCACGGAATTAGAAATTCATTTTTTTTCTTGCAACATAACAGGACTATTTATTGTTTTAAGACAAAGACAGAGGTTAAACTTTGAATTGAAGAATAGCTCTTATTTTAATTAAAATAGCGATGAAATATTTGCATTAAAATTTATTAGCAACTTTTATATTGTTTATTTTCGCAAGAACTATTATTAGCACCAGGAATAATTATGTCGTAAATTGCAATTAATATATTGTGCTAATTATATTAGAAAAATACAATTGGAAATTTGATGTTTAAGCAATAATTTTGAAACTAGCTTTTAAAGCTTTATTTGATAGTCTTTACTAAAAATATGCTCGCTAATAAAAAAAATTAGTACCTTGATAAATTTTCTGTATTTTTTTTAATGTCTAATTCCGTAAACATGTAATTAAATTTTTTTATAGAAAAATGTAAACAAGTTTTTTTAATTGATTGTAAATATATATAAGTCGAAGTAATAATATTTATAACACCACATATCATATTTTTTAGAAACCTTATAGTGCTACTTATATTTCTGATAATAACTTACGGTTCTGGAGTCCCCTTAGATTTCTAAAATCACAAAACAAATTACGGTATTGAACCGAATTATAATATTCAGTGAAAAAATAGCATTCTTACTCCATCTTTGTATGAGTATTACATGTTGTTGTTGTTGTTTCTAATGCCTCTTGCCACACCAGCAAGCCTGCTTGGTGAAACCGAGCAAATTTAAGGTGGAGGGTGCGCTTCTTGTTTTTCAGTAACGCAATCTATGGCCAATAATTCGACTTCTGTCCCATCATACGTCACACCCGTTTATAGGGCAGACCCATTCATTCATCCACAGATCGTAATTTTGACCTGAATCAGAGAACGATCGATCTCCAATCCAGCTCCTCCAGAGGTATTGATTTGTTATGGAAACATGGAGGACTTTTGTGACTCGACAGATTTAACGTGCATCAGTCACTTTACTTTACGGCCGGAGACTTCGGCCGGTGGGGTTAGAACCCACTAACTCTCGGACATAGGTCCAGCGCCCTACCGACCAGGCAATCTCGGCCCATGAGTATTACATCGTCTTGTATCTTGCATATCAACATGTTTTCATCTCACCTTTCTCACTAGTGATTAAACAGTTTCCGTTTCTTCGTTGTTTAAATAGTAATCTGTGAACCTCTTCACTTTTTTAGAATTTTTTTTTTTTTTAAAAATGATTTTATAAATACATAAAATAGTCAATCATTATGGATAATCCTGCATAAATACTATTAATATCATGTCGGTATATAGTGAGATAATAATTTAAATGTATTGGAAGAATATTTTAATTACGGTAGCATTTTATGATGCACGGAACGTAAAAATGAAGTTAGACTTTGAATAACTTTTGACTTAATTAACGGATTTTCATATACTGAGATGGAAATTATGGCCTCTACTACTGAATAAGAATATTTCAGTTATTATCCTTTTTATCATTCAAAAACTAATATCATCGCTTGAAACTTTAATCATTCGAACAAAGGTTATTTAAATTTTAAAATTTTTTTCCGTCTGTTTCTTTCTATATTTCTTTCTTTTCAATTAAATTTCATTTGTTTATTTTTCAATTTTATTTTTTACTTAAGTGTACACATTGAATATTTCTTATTGTATTGCATAATTAGAAATATTTGAATTTCTGTTTATTTTATTTCTTTATTGCAATGTATTGTATAGCGTATGAGCATGCGTCCTTGCTGTAGAAGAAAAAACTCAATGTCTATCTCATCTGATTTCCAATTTTCTACACTGTCTCCCGAGTAAATTCCTTCTCTAAAGTGAGTGACATATACATGCCCTAGTTTAAAAGACCATCGACTAAAAAGATAATGCTTTCTTTGTTATATAATCCAAAAGTACGCCAACCAACAAAACAAGGCGGAAATTTTTCAGTGGCGTTCTTAGAAGTTTTGCGATCGTAAGAAAGAGTTCTCCGCCTACATTTACTTTTATTTTTCATTCTAAAAATAAGTTGCAGTTCGTAAAGTCTTTTTTTTTTGCTTCGTTAGATGTTCTTGCTAAATACTTAACAATGACTGCTGAATTGTTAACACTCCGCTATTTTGTCAGAAAACAGAATTAATTGTTCGAATTTCATTCACGTCTCGCTAACTATTCGAATTAATTTAATATCTTTGATAGTGCAAAATATTGTTATTTTATTAGAATATACCACACATGTTTTAAAGAAATTTAACTAATTCATTTGAATTAGAAACCACGGCAGACATAAAATTATGTATTTGAATATCATTCGAATTAATAGACTTGTGAATGATTTATTAAATTACTTTTTTGAATGAAAAGCTTGATTTATTTATTTATCAATTTTATAAATATCTTTTATTTTTACTTTTTTGACTTCATGTTGAAAAAAATTGCAGGTTTAAATTTTTATTTTGGCTCTTATTTTAGATTTATGTAGTTTCAATGAGTCTCTTCAAACCAATAGTAGGATTCTTAAAGTTTCGGAAGTTATTAAGACTAAACATAATTCAAAGTACAATTATATAATTTCCTGGAGTTATTTTATAACTCTTGTAAATATTATGTTAATTGCATACCAATTTCATATTGCTATGAAATAACCTCTGCCACATTTAATGCACCTCTGTACTGAACTGTAAAAGATGCAAACAGAACTTTTAAAGTTCCTTCTGATTTTGCCCTTGTTAACTTTAACGACTTTTAACTCTGTTCATTTAGCAAATTCCCATAAGTGTAAAAGAGATTTGACCATGTCTATGGTGAATAACTTATCTCTTTGATCTCTGAGACCGAAATACATATTAAAATGACTGGTTTAGGAGCGTGTAAGTCATTAAAAAAAACTTCAACGTGAGAATTAAAGATTATTAAAGAGAATTACCTCAAAAGATGTTTCTGTAAATTTTACTTAGAAGTACAGAATTGCATTATATCTGGAGGAGGTTACTTAGAGGCAAAAAAATGGGAATTTTGTTGTTGTTTCTAATGCTACTTGCCAATACCAGCAAGCCTGCTTAGTGAAATCAAGCGGATTTAAGCACAGATTTCCTCAGTGCCGCCATCTATGACAAGAATACGACTTCAGCCGCATAAACGTCTCTGCCCGTTTATAGGGCGGATCCATTCATACATCTATTCATTCATCCACAGATCGTAATTTTTACCTGAACTAGAGAACGAACAGTCCCCAATTCAGTACCTCCCGAGGTCAGATTTGTAATGGGAACGTAGACTTCGTGACCCGACAGATGTAACGTACACCAGTCACCAGTTAATATTCAGTCTTGGATCGAATTCAGTACCTCTTAGATGTGGGCCCAACGCTCTACCAACCAGGTTATCCCGGCCTCAAATGAGAATGTAATTCTTATGATATTTTCAGGAGTGATCAGATCTGTCCGGAAACATGAAGACCGCTTATAAAAAATATACTTGAAATAATAAAACAAAATATTTTATTTAAAAATATAACTTTTTCTGTTTTTGAATTGGATTTAAAATAAAGAAATCAAGAAATTCAATCATTTCACTTACAAAAATAAACTTTTGCAATAGAATGATTATTTTTTCCTACATTTAAAAAAAAAGCATTTAAAAAAGGAGACTAACTCCTAGATAAATAATTAAAAAAACAGAATTAATCTAAAAGATATCTGTTAAATGAAACCGTCCTAATTGTGAACATTTTTACTACTACTCAATTTATTTACCTTGCATAAGATCTGGTAACAATCAGAAGAAAATTCCGTTTCATTAAATAATGCTGTCATTAAAACACACTCTGAGGGGATTATAGTATCTTTACAATACTGGAATCAATTCTTACTTTTGCAATTAATTCAAACATGCAAAATTGGCATATTCTATTCAAGCATTGTATATAGGTGATCACAACCAATAGTGTATAAAATATAGGAATAGAATGTAATAATTGCTCAAAAGAGAAATTTTTGTAGTGGAAGGTTGTTTTTTTTTAATTTGCCATGTGTTTAAGAATATTTTAATTGCTAGTCAAATGAAAAATAATAGTCCATAGAGGATAACTGATACACAAAGCTGTCTTAATTGCAAACTATCTTATTGCTTCTCCATTTACCGTGTCTAAGCTCTGATTACAATCAGGTGAAAATTATATTTCGTCAAATAATTTTGACGTTAAAATACTCTCCTTGAGGGGATTAGAATCATACATATACGACATAATCCATTGCTTTCCAATTTTCAACTCTTTCTCTTATAACAATGCAAAAAAAAAACTTTTAATCGGATACTTTCCATTAAATATCCAGTAACAGATTTCTCATCAGATCATACGTGGATAATCACTGCTTGTATTATTTTTTTTCTCCGTTTAATAGGATTGGGTTAGTCTGGCTTAATGCTAATGTTTTAGTATTTTAAGAGCTTAGAATTTCTCTCAAAGGGATTGTGTCACTGTATTGCATTAAATATAAATTGTCTTTTCATAAAAAATGGTTATTTATAAAACTTTGATGATGAAAGAGATTAGGGTAGGGATAATTTAATTAGAGTAATTGAGTTATGTATAAGTAGTTAAAATTAAAATAATAGTTTTAAAGTATTACTTAAAACATTATTACATTTGTTTTAAAAGTTTTTATTTCGAGAAAACTAATCACCTCATTAAGTGAAGTATTTACGTTTTTTAAAGCCTCAGGAAACATTTTTTAAAACATATTTAAAGCGTAAGTGCTATTGAAGGCTGAATTTTTAAATATAAATATTTCCACTCTTTTTGCAATTTTCATTATTTTGTAACAAAAGAAATTTTTATAGTTTTTCTTTTCATACAGAATAGTTGAAATAAGCTATACCGAGTACACGGAGAAAATAATTTTGTTAAAATTACCGTACTGTATGTTAATTTTAGTATATAAAACCAAAATATACGGTATTTAAACCATTTATTTGGACATTTTTTTCTGTTCATATGATAATGGTTGGCCGAAAATTCAGGTGTTTACATTTATGCTTCTTATTCCTACATATTTAGTAAAAAATATAAAACTGAGAATTAAATATTAGCGAATAAATGGTTTCATGCTGTGATCTAAGGTATCATGAAAAAATTACTAAATTTTACCAAATTTCACCATATATTATAAAACATATTTTATTGTTAATTTCACCAAAATCATTACTAAAGCACCGAGCTTTTTGGTGTTCCCATAAAGCCCGAAACACGGTAAATATCACCATATTCAGGTAATTTTGACCATACTTTTCTTCTCAGTGCTTAAAAACAATATCGAAATGTTTACTAAATGGATCGAATATTGCATTTATTTATTTCTGCTTGAAGTTATTAAATTTATGTAATACTTATAATCAATGTTCATCATATTCTGGTAGCTTTGACAATACTTTTTTCCTGTTTATAAATGTTTATACAAAGGATAAATGAAAAACAAATTGCTCTGTTTAGCATTTATTTAATGCATAAGATAGGATTAAAAGAAGTCACGATTAAAACGAAATACATTATCTATAACTTTAACTATAACTGTTTAAAAGGAATTACATAAAATACATCAAGCTTCGTTTCTTTTATAATAAATGCAATAGATTTAATACAATATGAAGAAAAGATGGTTAAAGGGAGACAGTGTATAAAGCTTTCAAACATGAAATGAAAATGTTATTTAGTATTAACAGCAAATATCTTTAATCCGAGATTTCATGTTGAATATTTTAGTTCACTCTCAATAATATCGGCACTCGAATCTTAAATGTCTACAATATCGGCGAAGCAATCCATACCCAGAAGTTATCAAGGCCTCTTGAGAAAATATAAAAGGTAAAAAAATTTTTGCATCCAATAGAATGGATTTCATGGCATCTTTAAATATTTTCTTTGCATAGCTATTGAAGACGTATCCTCATCCATTCTCGAATCTTCTTTCTTTTTTTCCAACCAAATCCATTTTAGATGGTGGAGCTATAAAAGTTCGGGTTGATCCCTCCCTAAAGATTTTCATTCACATTTTCCTTTCCCCAACACCTTCTTTTTTTGCTTCTTTTTTTTTTTTCTTCTTTTCGAGTTCACCACTACCTTTCTTCCCACTTCACTTGGATTCACTGGTTCTCTGGACTCACTATTTACTTAAGTGAAACTGCGGAGAGGTCATGAGAACACTAAATGTGATTACATTCTTCTTTAGCGGTTGAGGTTTTTTTTTCCTTATTTGTTTTTTATTACATAGGATGGAGTGATGAATTTCTATTTTTCTATGAATTTTCGCTTATTTCTTCACTTACCTAGAAAGTGGCAAGAACATGTGGTCTTTTCAAACAAGAAAGTATTCGTTTGATTCGATAAGAAGTGTTTTCTCAATTTTTATTTTACGTGAATGAAAGCTAAGCTTAGTAAAATGAAAAAAAAATTCAAAGCAATGTCATTCATGATAGGAAGTAGGAAGTCAATGCTTATCAAAACATTCTAAGCAGAAAACTCTTCTTTTTTTTATCGGGAGAAAGTTTTATAATTCAACGAAAAAAAATTCTGTTAAGATGTGTTTATACTATATTAATGTGGAAGATTTTGAAAATTCTGACTTGTTTATTATTTTGAGATAAATATATTTTAACAAATGCTACCACAGTCATCGGTATTTTTATTTTTATTTTTGATCGAATATTAAATATAAAGCTATGATAAATTAAGAACAGCCACAAATTATTCTAACTAAAATATAATTAAAAGAATAATTATCCTGAATAAATTAAGACTTCGTATTATAACTTCATTATAAGCAGTAAAAAATTCCGGATCAAATTATGGTATTTAAGGTGTATCATACCTAAAATCCATTTTTGCAGTAAAATAGTATAGCGTAATTTTTACAGTAATGTTAATTTATTATTACTGTGAAAATTACATTATATCAGATTTTTTATTCCATAACATGCTCTGCCAAAAATGGATTTTGCAGTAAGAAACATCGACACCCTGAGTACTTGCAATTTTTACAGCAATTTGATCCGAAACTTTTTACAGTGTACTTAAACATATGAAATCCGCTTGTATGAAGAGAAAAAGTATCTTATATTTTTGCATTTAATTTTTACAGTTGAACAGTTTTTATTTTTATATTTAATTTTTAGTTTCATTAACTTTGCAATTTAAAGTGACAAATATAAAATAATTGTTAACAAAATTATTTTCTCATAAATATCTGCCTTTATTTAATTCGCAAGCAGTACTGAACATTTTGGAATGTAGTAGTACGTATTTCTAATTGATGGGAAAATAATTCCAGGCGCCTTCATGATACAATGAACCCACACATACATTGAAAGTAAAGTGTTTTACGCCCAAGCTTGAAATATTTAATTTTTAATCCAATTCCGAGGCAACTCATATCCTCGAAAAACCTTTTTGAATATAGATAACCTGTATATGCATTTTATTGAGAGAAAAACCACGAATACATTAACTCGACACTAATAGGACATTTGGGCGTGATCCCATAATAAGCGCTCAAACCAAATTCTTCTCATTATTTGTCATAAAAAAAGTACGAAATACTAGCTAATAAAAGTAATAACGAAGTAATGCTTACGCTGGTTCATATTGCGTACCGAACACTTTTACTTCTCATAGTACACACTGGTCTGAAGCTCGCCGCATCAATCTGTAGCTGGTCGCAGATCGATTAGTTACTACCTGCCATTAATAATCTTCAGCAATGAATCTACACACATGGCAAAAATCAGGCTTTGCATCTGGGATAGTACTTCATATGGGATACTGGGATAGTAGTAAAATATCTTCAGTGGGTATAGGGAACTAAGATCAAGTTCCCCTTGCAAACAGGCTAACCGTGGAAGGTATTCGTGATTTTTCCTTTACATGTAACGCAAATGCGAGTCAGTTCCATCAAAAAAGGCTTCCTACGGAAGAAATTTTGCCCCAATGCTTGATCTAGGAGTCCCCTTGTCTTCTAGGTTGGGTTCAAATTGCAAAAAATACGGGGTTGAACAATAGTCGTAAACTCAGAGTCAGGACCCATTGTTGTAGTAAAAACTCTTCATATGAAATTTCACTGTCATAACTATGTTACTGCAGTTCTTAGCATATGATTCATTTTCAAAATAAGTTACTATTAAAAGAGCCTTTCAAAAGCTTATTTTATGAGCTATACAAAGCCTACTTAATTTATGTGTAGATAAATATTTAACATACCATGTATAATATTCAGTCCTATATGGTGTTTAATTGAATAATAGATAGATACTATTCATAGTTTAATACATTACAGCAAACTATATAAGTACTAAATTATCTAACTATATCAAACTAAATCATCTTTACTATAGTCCTTAATGAAACAAAAAAGTAAAATTAAATATTTGTGTGCGTTTAAAATAGCAAATACAGTTAAACATTCTAAATAAATGAATAAGTAAAAGAAAATTCAGTTAACAACCACAGCGTAGCGTAACTAGTAAACTTATATTTGGAAAAAAATGCATTCTTCCAAGTTTCTTAAGTTTAAAACTTCTGATTTTTAACTCTTTCAAACAAAATAATCGTCAAAATACCCAGATGTTGGGGGATATTTCAAATTAAAGTCCAAGGATATTTGTTCGCTATTTTATTTGTTGCACACAGAGGTACAAACTGGAAAGCAAAATATTCTGTCCATGCAGAAACAATGCTGACGAAATCACCGGGGCAAAGAAATACATGTCAGTATGCTGAAATACTAAAATATAAGAGACAAAAATGGAGGAGCTACAGCCATTGCAGAAGCTGTCAGAAGATTTTCCTTTAGTTTTTTCATTGTAAAATTCTGTGGTTGTCATTCTCGTTGGCCTGACATGTTTTGTTTTCCTCGGCTTTTTTTTCGACGAAAAGGAGGGGAAAATGTCGAAATCTTTTCTACATGTTCACAGAAAAATAGAAGGTATAAATGTTTCAACCAGCCTCTAAAGCTGCCGGAAGAAAAATATTGTTTCCGTTTTTGATTTTGAACTCGTTCCTACTTGAAATGCTCTCGGCTTAGTTTTGACGTTCGATGATATCGTAAACGTTTACCAACCAATTTTATTTTAAAGTAAATCTATACAGTTATTTTTAAAAGTTTTGATGGCCTTTTTTTCAGTAGCAGTTTCGCTGATATTTAATAATACCCAATGAGAACAAAAATCGATTTTCATATATTTGAAAACTACACGAAAACAAGAGAAAGGAGAGAAATAATGACTATGCGTATATATATATATATATATATATATATATATATATATATATATATATATATAAACTGCTGTTTGTAGAAAATGCAACACCATGAAAGAATCATCAGAATCAAATGAAATTTAATGCAGAAACGACTTGTACTGATACAAATAAATGATGAAATTTTCAAAACAAAAGAAACAAATTAAGCGTCCGAAATCAGTATTTGGTGCAGCCACCACGCGCTGCAATAAGTGCTGCTATACGACGTGGCATGGAGTCAAACAGATGTTGAATATCTGCTTGAGGAAGAGAATTCCATATCGCTTGTATGCGCAACCAAAGTTCGTCTTTGGAAACTGCAGGACGCGGATCACGAGTGAGACGCCGACCAACCATATCCCACACGTGCTCAATAGGCGACATATCCGGCGAATAAGCAGGCCAAGGAAGAAGTTGCATGCGTTGTGCTGAACAGAAGTCTCTAACAGTCCGCGCAACATGTGGGCGTGCATTATCCTGCTGAAAGATAGCTCCAGGGATGCCTTGAAGGAAAGGAACGACTTCGGGCTGTAGCACTTCACGGACGTATCTGTTGCTATTGAGATTACCCTCAATTCGTATCAAATTGGATCGTCCATGATACGAAATCGCACCCCAGACCATAACTCCGGGTGTTCGACCACTATGTCGTTCAATAATACACTCAGGAAGGCAGCGTTGACCGGCATAACGTCTAACACGAACACGGCCATCATGGGTCCACAAATTGAAGCGTGATTCATCTGAAAAGACAACTTGGTGCCAATCAGCTCACCAGTCTCTGTGCTCAAGAGCCCACTGCCGACGCAGCCGTCGATGATCCGCCGTGAGGGGAATCCTGTATAATGGCACCCTTGCACGCAATCCACGGCGCAGCAGACGACGACGAATTGACGAAGCCGACAATTGTACACCTGTAGCAGTAGACCAATGTGCTGCCAGCTGCCTGGAGGAAGCTGTGCGATCATTCACCGCCATGCGGAGCAGGTGTCGATCATCGCGCTCTGACGTCACCTTCTGTCGTCCAGTGCCTGTTTTTCGAGTTGTTCGGTGCTCGTCGGTCCACTGCTTCCAAACTCGCATCACTGTGGAACTGTTCCGCTGCATACGAGCTGCTATTGCGCGATAGGAAAATCCTCCTTCTCGAAGGCCGATTATCCTCCCTCGTTCAAACTCCGTAAGTTGCTTGAATTTCTTATTCTTCCGTCGTGGAGGCATACTCAGGTCTCACTAAACGTTTGCCACTAACAAATAATCATAGACTATTTTCAACGTCCCGCTACAGCACTTTATTTATACGCTTTCAGCATCAATTCAGAGGGCGCTGCGCGCGCCACGCACGCGCGATGGCTCTGAAACTTTATTAATTTGCATAATATCCTATAATTGACATTTGCTGCGAATTTCATTTGATTCTGATGATTCCTTCATGGTGTTGCATTTTCTACAAACAGCAGTTTATATATATATATATATATATATATATATATATATATATCCAAAAAATGCTCCTAAATATGTAAAAATAAAGAATTATCATTAAACTATGCAAAAATTAAAAATTTCAAAATCGAATGCAACAATAAAAAAAGAAGAAAAAAAACTTCGTCAAAACTACCTGAATTTGGTAAAATTCACCATGCTTCTGGCTATGTAAGAAACCCAAAAAGCAGATTAATATTTTCCGAAGTGCTTTCGTATTGATTATGGAAAGATTAATAAATTATTCTTTAACAATACATGTAAAATTTGATAATTTTATCATGATACCTTAGAACAGTGATTCTCAACCACTGTGCCGTGGCAAATTTGTGTGCCGCCAAATATTAGAAATGATACAATAAAAATTCTACTGCTTTTCTTTATTATGAGAAAAGTTTAAATTAAAGAAAAGAGTATATATATATATATATATATATATATATATATATATATATATATATATATATATATATATACATATATATATATATATATATATATATATATATATATATATATATATATATATATATACTTTTTATAATTTTTCCTCGCTTTAACAGCGTGAACATCTTTGTCGGCGATTGTATTGTCACTGACAATCTTAAAATAAGATAGCAGTGTTTAAATTGTATATGACACACAATTTCAAAAAATGTTGTAAGAGCTAATCATTAAAGTATATTATGCAATTAATAAACAAATTAACAAAGGATAACTAAAGAAAAAAATATATAAAAAACAAATTAACAAAGGATAAATAACAAAAATTAAGCTAACAATAATTAACAAAAAAACTAGTTAACAAGAAATCACAAAAAATAACAGTTAATGCAAAAAAACCAACAGTTAATAACTATAGAAAACAAGTTAACAATTAATAACTAGCAAACAAATAAACTGTTACTAACTCATAAAAAATTGATCGAAAGAAATAATTAATCCCTCAATAAATGTGCTTTTGTAGTACATATTAATTTTATTTCACATTCAAAATTATTATCACAAACTATTTAACACAGTGTAAAATAGGTAATTAAACAACTTTTAATCAAATTTTTTTCATTGTGTGCCGTCAAATTTCGAAATCGTTAAAAGTGTGCCGCAACAAAAAAAGGTTGAGAATCACTGCCTTAGAACAATTACCATATGAAAGAAAACATCACCAAATGAATGGTATAAATACCATATTTACCGTATAATTATGTATTTTTTTACCAGAAATACAGAAATATTTTTGCATACATTTTCCGTGTTAAAATGATGAATTTTTCACGTTAGAGAAAAATATCTAAACATAATTGCATGACTTATATCATAAAAAATTCAATTATGCTTACTTTTATTTCATATAATTCTTTAAAATTTTAACAGTGAGAATTGCTTTCAAACTAAATCATGAATTAATGCACTATTTTTCAAATCATTCATAGAACGTTAGAAGTAATTAATCATACACGAAAAAAGTGTTTTTATTCTTGTTTAGAAAGAAGAAATATTTTAAATGTCTAATTGACGTTTAATATAAATACGTGTCTGACATATTTTTCAAAATTTAATTGAACACAAATATTTTTCATTATATTTGTCATTAATTTAAGTTAATTTAAACAAAATCAAACATATCTAGTTCGGAAAGCAATTCTTTGTGACGAAAATTTCAAATTCAAAATCTTAATTGACTTTTAATTGAAACAAAAATTAAAAAGAATCACGTTCCATTAATTATTATTCTTTTACAATTTAAATGCAGATTTTTAAATTCTTGCTACTTCATTACTAAATATATATATTTATATACATATATATTACACCGTATAATTAATGCTTAATTCTCACGCTTTGATAAATTAAGTGAAAAAGAATTCCCTTCGAAAATGTTTCATGTTTGAATTCCTGACTTCATTCTAAAAGACTAAAATTGTCAAAAATTTTCGTCAAGTGTAAAAGAACCGACACGCACCTTTTGAAAAGATGGAAACTTGCGAAAAGGCTGTCGTAATTTACCTTGATTTTTCTTCTACTGCTTTCCAGATAGAATTCTTTTGTCGCTAAGAGCAAATTTTCGCACTCTACTTTTCATTCCAACGCTCCCTGCTTCATTCCAACTGAAAATTATTTCCTTTTAGGAAAACTTCCCGTTCCGTCGAAATTGTAAACACTAGGAAAAGATCGAAGAAAAGATTAATTTTAAAAGTCACGCCGTGAAAATAATTTTATGCTTAAAACGCTGCTGCAGTTGATGAATCACACAACTAAGAATCGCTTCGGCGTTCACCTCTTCAAAAATAATAATTTTTCACTATCTTGTCTTTTCAACTTTTGTGAGTTCTTGTCAACCCTTTACCCATTCACATTTTAAGGTGTCATCGTCTTGAAACAAGAAATCTACTTTCTTAAATGACTTAAATTTCTACGCAGCAAATAAGCGCGGAAGAAACACATAACCAAATAACTTTGACGTCAAAACAGGGGTGTGAGCTCCTCTGCACGAATTTGCAATAAGGTAAAATAGGAACTTGGTGGTAGGTTGATAATGAATGTTTGTAATTAACGCGTAGAGGGTTGTACCTTACTGTTTCTTGCGTGCGTTTTGTGGGGAACACGCCAGAGGAAATCATGTTGGAATAGCAGTAAAGTGCATTAAAGAAGATTAAAAGAATTATTCAAAGATGTGTAAAATTCTGGGAGAAAATTTGAAATAAAAGTTATTTCTGATTAAGTTTTGAGGTAATTATGCTACCTCATGTTTTAAATTTATTTATATATTGTTACCGTTTTTAGGACAATCTCGTTAAAATGACCTAGAAATGTTAAGTTTAAATGTCTTTTATTTTTTTGCACATACGAAAAATTTATTTAAAATCTAAGCTTTTGGATTTTATAAAAAAAAACATTTTTTTAGTAGTTTTTAGCAGTTTAGGAAAAATTGATATCGAATGTCTAATCACTGTAACTAAACTATGACAGAGAAAAAAACAAATGATAATAGTTTTAAAATAATATGCGAGAATTGGAAAAATATTTTACCTATTACAATTAATATTTAAAGAGATTATAAGAAAGCTAGTAAAGTCTAATATTTAATCTAAAAATGACAAATACTTTCAATACTGAACAAAAATTAAAATATTTTTTTTAATTTTTACTTTTAATGTTAATATTTAACAAAATACCAAAATAAGCTGTGAAATTTATCTAAAATAAACTATAAATTATTTGATACACTGTAATAAAAAACTCGCACCCTGGGTGCATCATTCGTATTAATTAATTTTACCGTAAAGTTACTTTTACCGTTAAATGGTATGAAAATCTTAGTAAAATAATAAATTTACCAGTTATTACGTTGATTATGATAACAATTTAGATTCATTTTACACCTGTCTGAAGTAATGGTTTTCTACTATAAAATAACTTTAAAATATTATTTATATGCACCAAACTATAAAATAATATTTATATGTATCAAAATATTAAATAATATTTATATGCACCTAACTATACAATAATATTTATACTTCATTAAGACGAAAAGTATGGTTAAAACTAACAGGATAGGGTAAAATTTACTGTGTTTCTGTCTCTTTGAGGGCACCGAAAAATTCGGTAATGCGGAAGCTCTTTGGTAATTATTTTAATAAAATTAATAAAAAAATATCATTTTATAACCTATGCTAAGATTTGATAAATGCGATTAAATTTGATAATTTTATCATGATACCTTAGATCATGGAATGAAAATAATTTATTAAATTAAATTTACTTTTCAGTTTTGTTCTCTTTACTAAAGGTTAAATATGTTACGTTTTGTATTCCTTACTAAACGTGTATTTTTAAGAACTATAATTTCTAAAACCAAAATATCCGGGAACCGTTACCATGTTAGCAAAAACAAATTACGAAATGAAATAGGAAATATAACAAATAAATACATTATATTTTGGTCTACACTGGCGCTTAAAAAAACAGTATATTTTGGTTTATTTGGTTTATAAAAAATAAATATATCTTGGTTTTATAAACCAGAATTATGTCTTTTTTACCAGTTTTTTTTATCATTACTATACAGTACGGTAAATTTAAGAAAATTGTTTTCTCTTTGTATAAAGATTTTTAAAATAATATTTAAATGTACTAAAAAATAGGTAATAATGTTAATGTATTTAGTTAAATATGTTATGCAAATAATGTTTTTACTATTTCAACCAAACAGTGATATTTCTGATACAGCTGTTAGCTTATTATAATCTTTTTTCGTATTTCTTTTCCGAATCATGAAAATCATTTTCTCGTTATTATTGCTTGGGAATCAGGATAAACTGTAACACAATTAATGGAAAACACTGAGACTGATAATGAGTGCTTCATTTGTTGATGTTAAGAGGAAAATATTGATTAAATTATCTTATTTGCTTAGCGAAACGTGTCGTTCAAAATAAACCGAACAACAATTTGTCACACCAGCACGTGCATTAATAATTTTTTTCTTCCAGAACTGAATGCTTAGATTAGTTTTTATACTCAATATTTTGTTAAATAATTGCTTTCTTACGAATGTATTATTTTTTTGCATTGTTGATTGCTATGAACTAAACTGTATATAACTGTATCAAATTATAAAAATAAAATGTCAGTAAATTGTGCAAAAGATAAATTTAGTTTTATGGTTTTTAGTTTAATATTTTCAAATGTTAGATTTATGTTTTGAATCAAATTGGTTTCAATAAAAATTAGAGCATTTTGCTGTATCTGATTAAAAAAGGAAAAAAAATTGGTAAAATGGTTCGACTAAACCCAGTAGTTTCTTAAAAATGAGAAAATTTTCAAGAAAAAACTCTTTTTTAAATGAGTTGCTTATAACAAGTAGTTATATATATTTTTATGAGAGTGCGATTTTGTAAATATTTGTAACAAAAAAATATGGCACTTTAATTTAGATTTCACTTTAGCAATATTGTTTCAAAAAGTACCAATAGAAGGAAAAAATAAAAAAAAAGAAGCATGATTCTAACTTTTTTTTTCAAAAGTCTAGAAGTTATAATAGTTCTCTTCAAAAAATATTATTAAACTTTCAAAAGAATGCAAAAGACAAGGATTAGTTTTAATTTGTATCAGTCTACTTTCATAAAACTTAATTTGAAGCTTTTAAAAAAATAGTTCGAGCTCATTTTTGATATTCATATCAACCATTTAAGCGGCACCATGGATCAATTTGATTTCCACTTCTGAATAGAAAAATAGTTAGTTCTGAGAAAAAAATGTGCTAATAAGTGGCTTATTATTTATAAAAATGAATACTAACCATTTTTTATATTTTTAAATGAAGAAATAATTAACCAAACATTAAAAAAATATTTATGGAAATTATTATTTTTAATATTAGTAATAATACATAAAAATATTTTTTCAATATCAATTTTCTACAATATTTTTTTTTTTAATATGAAAGTCAAATAAAGCCGAAACTTGCATAAAATAAGTTCGTATGATAATTATTTTTTGAAAATTAAATAATTTTTTATAAGTTAAATTCTACTTTTAATATAATAGACTAACCATTAAAATAAAAGTTTATAAATATTCATACAAAAGAAGCGTTATGTTTCGTAAATGTCGAGAAAGTTTTAAATATCCATTAAATATAATCTGAATGTTCATAAAATGCATTTAAAGAATAAAATGATTCGCCAACAGACTTATTTTGGCAATGATTTTTAAATATTTTTATGAGAAAATATAGTAAAATTAATTTAATTCTTTAAGTTTTAATTTTATTTAGCTAAATGGACTTTCCAAATGATACATGAAACATTTTGTCAGATTTAAAGATATTAAAATATTTTATTTCTTTAAATGATTTTTAGCATTTAATTAACTAATCATCTTTTTTAGTATCTAACTGGTTTTAATTAAAAAAATTTAATCATGATGAAGCTGGCAAAGTGTGGCATTCAAGTAATATAGAATAGCTATATCTATATATATTTTTTTTACTTGAAATTACGAAAATATTAATTTTAACCATACGTGACTATTTTTTATTAAATAAATTGAATTTGAAGCAATAATGTTTCATTTTAAAAATGTCTTAGTGAAATGATAATTTTAACTATAACTAGATAAATCGTTAATATTTTAACTACTAAAACTATTCTCCATACAAATTAGTTTGTTTCCTTAAAACCGCATATTTTATCATATCAACTTTAATTAAAATCTCAAGAAATGAATAAATTAATGAATCAATTTTTATACAGTCTTTCATTTTTATTGACTTATTAAATTATTGAAATATTTTACTAAAATTCTGATTATAAGTTATTTTTATTAACTTAATACAATCCACAATAAAATAAATAATAAAGAGATATAAAGATATCCAGATAAACATTTCGGATTTAGTTAGAAATAAATTAATAAAATATTTTATAATTAATATCGTAAGATTTTATCTCACATTTAATTTTAGTTATGTTAATTGAAATGGATGAGTTTATCCATATTTATTTAGCTTTATGATAGATAGATAAGCACATTAAAATCTTTATATTTTAAGTTAGTAAAAAATATAATATATTCTCCGTATTCTATAATAACTGTCATGTATGCCAAACTGTAACTAAGGTGAATTCAGGTGAATTGGAATAAACATTATGTATTGATAAGAAGAAACATAGGCTAAATCGATTGTATGACATATTTTCCACTAACAATAAATACTGTTTTAAAATAATTAAAATTGAAAAATGTGCAATAATATATGTCATGTATATTTATAAATATCGGCTTTCTGAAAATCATGTAAGTAATTAACTGTTCAAATTGTTAAATAAAGTAAAGGTGAATAGTAAAAAAATACCTGAACACACAGGTATGCTAGAAAATCTTTCCAACCATGAATACTTGGCAGTACTGATGGCCTTTTTTGCAAAGTGATTTAAATGGTGTAGATGTAAGAAAGATGTAAACGAGGAAATAGACTTCAACAAAGCTTTATTATGTTCATAATATTGGCAAACTTTGCATGGAAGCCTTATTTCCCTAACAGGCCGACTCCATGATTTTACATTCTGAAATACAATGCCTTAAAGTCTAATAAGTGTATTGATTTTCCTACATTTGATTTGTGGTGCCCGGTATTTAGCAGCTGTTAAGTTGTTTATAAGTTAAAAAGGAGATAAAAATTGCTTCTATGATAGTAATTGCGAGATTGACTTAGCTTTTTTATAAGTAGTTATAAGGTTTTTAATGAACTTTTTAAGAAGAAGAATTGCTAAAAATTTTTATATATGGCCAACTATCCAAATAAAGCCTTCATTTAATTACAGTTTCTTGAAAACAGGCATGATTAGCAATTTAATTTTAATAATTAATACAGAAACAAAAATGAGATTTCCCTACTGCATAATTTAGTTTGCGATTTATATTTAGCATTTATATTTAATACAAATTACCGGTCACTTTAAAATAATACTTTATAATAAAGTGAATTTGTTTTACTTAATCTATTCATGCATAAATAATTACCGCTACTATGCTCACAATAGCTATAGCAGAGCAAAAAGAAAATAGGACAATTACTATAGTGCAAAAGGTGCACAGTACAGTTTTGTATGTAAATTAGTTGTAAAAAATGCGAATATTTGTTATTTTTATTTAAATATTTGTAGATTGTGTGAAGAATTTTATGATTTCATTTTCTTGCATTCAGTTTTGGAAAAAAAAAGAGTTCGGATTCCTTTTATTTCTATATCTGGTGTGCACTAATGATGCTTAGGATATCTACTCAATCATTTCAGCCCAAGGAGCCAAGCCTGAGCAGAAGCTAGGGCGGCCCTAGGCCCCAGGCTCAGAGGCCCCAATGACTCGTTCATCGATGGATGTGCGGCACCTGAACAAACGGCTGAGCAAGAGACTGAAAGCAAAAGCTGCTGTGAATAGGGCTGCACTCAGCAAACAACTTTTCCAGAGCATTTTGGCCAAATCTTTGCTCAAAGGCAGAGGCTTGGCCATTCGAACTTCAAATCATCTACCATTGCCACTTCCTTGGCTTGCATTACTGGTACAAATTATTATTTTTTTATATTACGATACATTTTTACAACACTTTTTAACAGACGTTATATAAAAACAGACGTGTTATAAAAAACGTTTATTATTCCTTAACAGACATTTTCAGCAAGACATTATAAAGACAAAGTTTCTGAATCTTAATTTAAACTAGTGTTAATCAATTACTGCTACAAAAAGTGCATCTTCTCTTATTGATTTTTTCTCACATAATGAACAATTTGATATATTTCCCAAATTGGAACGAAATTAACAAAATATTTTTAATGAACATGTACAGTGTGTCTTTAAAGTCCTTGAGCACTTTTGATCGTTGATTGGCAAAAATTGCACCATAACCTTACAAACCCAATGTTCGTAAACACCCGATGCTGGAGGGTATTTATATACTAAGATTCCTCGTAAAATTACTCGATTTCTTATGAACTGTATTTTTTGGACTGTAAAATTCATATGTGGTGATCAACTCAGATGTTTAATTTCAGACCGTATATTGCTGCAAAAATCGTCTGTTCTAGATTCTTTAATAACAAAAGTACTGAGAAAACATTTTAAGCAAATAATTTACGTGGTTACTTAGTTGAGATAATAAATAAAACACACTAGCTCTTCTTGCAATTTGTTATATTTAGTTTCTTAGTCCGTGATTACCAATCGAAATGCCTGTATTGAGGAGATGTTGTAAGACAGAAACTCTAGATATCTAGCCCCATTTTTACGACAATATCTTTTAACGACCATTGTTGTAATACCGCATAACTTCGACCCTAGTCAGACGACATGGTAAACGTATGAGCTGGTGTCCTTCTCTCCAAACTTTCACACCATAACCAACGCGATGACTTAATGGTAGCTTTAACGTGCACCTTGCTGAGCTTATACACCGTTTTCAATAAAAGCATATTAAACATGACTATAATACAAATAACAAGAATTATGCAAAAATATAAACTGCTTTCTACACAATGTGAACAATTTTACTTGAAACAAGCATGGATCGTTATTTAAACTATTACTAACAGTATCTAAGAAAAAGTATATTCCATTACAATTATCATGAGATTAAGTATCAACCACAAACATAAATAAGTTTTACTTAAAAGGGCTTTACTTCGTAATAATTGTCAAAAATTCTAACTAAAATCTTACTACTCATTTTTAAACCATAATTATAGTCAGTGACACTTTAAAAATACATGATTACTATAAAAAAAATCCGTATCAAATTCCATAAAAAGCGCTGACACTCAAGGTGCACTTTTTACAGTAAAATCCATTCTTACCTGGACATGTTACAAATCAAAAAAATGTAAGATATCGTAATTTTTACAGTAAAAATTTATTTTACGGATGATGCACATAAAGTACCGATACTTCATACTGTAATTTGATCTGGAATTTTTTCAGTGTTGTACTTAATGAATATAACTAAACATAATTTAAAACTTAGCAAAGAATTTTGGTTAAACAAACTTAGTATAAAGTACAAACATTATTATGACTTTAACTACGTTGGTTACCTTATTCTTATTTAAATTTTATTCCTCAGATCTGATTTTACTAAGAAAAGAAAATATTTTTCTTTATCGAATCAGGTAATTCTCATTTACCTAGTTACCAAAACATATACTTTTGTCATTTTAGAATAGATACAAAAAAAAGAAATCCCTGATACCTTACAAGTGCATAATGTACACAGATAAAAACTTTTCAAAAGGCTTTCTAGACACGAAAGAGCAAATAATGGATCCTCAAAAATGTATTAATGGCTTTTTTTACCACGTTTTACATATCCCATCAAATCTTACTAATAATTGAAAGCAAAGTTAGAGTAAATGACTATTGATTCTTAAAAGCAAATTTTGAACTAAAACTTTACATTAAAGAACATTTCCTTGCCTTTTATTACTTGGCAGTCGAATTGGAATCTTTAGTTTCATACTTGTTTACTTTCAAAGACCGCCAAAAAGCCATCATTCATTTTTTTCCCTTTCTTAGATAGCACATTTATGAAGTCTCGGTAACATCCATTACGAAAGCATTTCTTTTTTCTGGGTATCTTTCCTCAGTTTCTTTAAGTAGAAGTATTGTTTTTGTTCCACTATACTTCAGCTTTAGTGAAGAAATATCCGTTTCCACTACTGCTTTTGTAATGGAGAAAAGTGCCATTGCAGAACACTTTATCTACAGGCATGTATCTACCTTGCATAGAAATACACTTAGTTTTACCATTCGATTTTTTTAAAAAATGATTTAGTTTTTCTGATAAAAGTCAAGAAAGTGCTTATCTATGCTCCAAGTTCATAAACTTTTGATTCCGGATTACTTTACGTTATAAAATCTTTAGATTAATAAAAATTTGCATTTGAGAACAATGAGTCAAAATACTTTGATAAAGGGTGATTCCAAATCAGAGACAATCAAAAACTATAATTTTATAAAGGTTTTTAATTAATACAAATAAAATAATTTTTCACGCATTCAAATTTTATACTAAGATATTGCAGGCATAGATAAATACTAAAAGATTATATTTTGCTAGATATGTTAATTAATTGCATGCGTCATGAGCATAACAAAACCATGGAATGTTATTGGGTTATGCCACGAAAAGACTATTGGAAATTTGAACAGGTTTTTATTAATATAAATAAAATTATTCTTAAATATTAAATTTGGTATAGAATTAAATTATTTTTATGTATAAATTTTTCATCTAAGGCACATAAAACATATTTACTAAATATGTTTTACACAGATATATCAAATGATTAAATGCTTTAAGTGAGCAAGTCCCTGGAATTTCTCTATAACTTGATTTACGACCATACAGGAATATTAAAATAATCGCTTTACTACATGTTTTAATTTTTTTTCGGAAGCGAAATAAAGCACTTTATTTTATGAGTTATACTCCAAAGTGCATCAGTTTATGTTTTCTTCCCCGTATTCAAAGTATTTTTATTATTTTCTGTTATTAATAGAAAAAAAAAGTTTAGAAATGCTTTTTGCAAATATTGCGAACTGCACTTTTAACTCTTTGTACATTCAAATGCAGTGTACTTTCGCCTGTAAGGTACACAATAACATTAACGTAGCTAATTTTTCAAAAATCACTCCGATGTGAACAAAAAGCATACATTTGTCTTATTTTAAGGCGTTGAACGCGTAATTGAATAAACGTAATTACAATAATTGTAAACGTGTAAGTCTTAAGCGTGTAATTGTACAAACCGCACTTCGTCAAACTTTCGGCAGCTTTCGTTTAAAAACGAAATGCATCAGCGTAGGCAGCTTAATAACGAGCTTTACGGTCAAATTTTTTCTCCATTTTTAATGGATTTTTGTTAAATCATGAATAATAATAAATGATTTAACCGAAAAAATGACTTGTTGAAAAAATAGAAAAGTAGCATACCTAATCACAAAAATTTTTATTCAATGCTTCCGAAATTATTTTTCTGACGTTTGATAAGCATGTTTAAAAGCAGCATTTCATTTTTTATTATTAGCTTTCTCATTCGTAATCAATAAAATGATAAATTTTTGCATATTTAAATGTTGAAAGCTATAAATATCAGTCAGAACACCCTTTATTACATAAGTATTTTAATAATACTTTAAAACTGCTTTTGTTTAAAAATAATAATCTCTGTCTAATTATGAATGTAGAAAATATATGTTACATAATGTCGATACTTTTGTATTTACAAGAGATAATTTTTTCCTCTGTCTTACACAATGTCAATCTTAATCACTGTGCTTTACAAATATGATGCCGAAATCTTTTGTTTACTGATTTTTTGTTGTCAGCAATATAAAAAAAAAATATTATTAAAATTAATCCAAGTAATTGGGCAAATTTAAACTAAACAAGGGCCAAGAAATAAAAACTTTTCTCTAACAACTATTTTTTAAACTCAAACTTTATAAATGCTCTTCTAATACTATTCTTCTGAAATAAGAAACTCTGAAATCTCTGATGATGAAACTTTCTCTTTATTTATTTTTTTTCTAGCTACGCTGTCTTTAGTACCTACAATAAAACTGCAGTTACTTAAAATGAAATCTCATCATTCTTCAAAATCTCAGTCAGAGACTTAATTTGTTTGATTATTTAACTAGATGAAAACTTCGGTTTATAGTTATAGGAATTTCCATACCAAAGATCTCCTCATTAATGACATTGATTATTTTTTTTCTTTTGACTTAAGAGTCCAATTATGTTATAGAATTTCTTTTGAGGAAATAAAACTCGTATGTATCTGTTACGCAAATGAATTATGAAAGATATACGCGCATAAATGGCGTAAGAAATAAAATTTTTCAGAATCTTTATAGGAATAGTTAATAAATTGCTATTGTTAGAATTCTTAAATAATATGGAAATAAAAATGGTAGATTTTCTTAATATGATTAAAAAAATACTACAAAATCTTAAGAAGTTTCTTAAGCCTTATTCAAACTAACTTGAAATAGATTGAATTATTTCAAGTTTATTTTAATGTTATAAATTTGTAATTTTTATGTAACGTTGGTTACAAGTTGGTAATAATTTTGTAATTGGGTAAGAATCACAAAATAAATTCTATTTGATCAAATTAATGACTTATAAAGAAAACCATTCCTATTATGCGAAGTCATGAACCTTGTTAGAGAAAATAATTTTTAATTATTTATTATCTATAAATGGAATTGCTGAATGTGCTTTCTGAATTAAAATTAAAGAATTTTTGTGTTGAAATTTGATGCAATATATTTCTTATTCATAATTTAACAAAGTTATTTTTAACTTTGTTACACTTTCCTCCTTTCACCAAATTTCATGCAAGTAAAAATTTTGATAGAAGTTTCATTAAAGAACAATAATTTTTTGTATGAATTCAATAAGTATTAGATAATGTATGTATAGAATAATGTATGGAATAGAATATTATGAAAATAGTTTCCATGGTCTATATGCACTATTTTTCTGGAGACTCAACACCATTTCAGAATTTCAAGCACCTTTTCAAACCATTTTCATGACTTGGCACCATTCAGTACTCAAAAGCATGGATGGTTATGAGCTTATTAACATTAGCCTTAGCCTTAAAAAATGAGTCGTGTAGCTGATCGCATTATTTCAACGGTCAATTTTAAACAACAAAACTGAAAAAAAAAACGAAACAAGGACGAGACTCAATATTGCTTAACAGTACGCTTGCGTGAAAAAACTCTTTTGTTTCATTGGAGCTCCATTTTTAGTTCTGAACTGTAACTTGTGTTGGAATCTTTTTTTCTTCATTGGCGTCATTTTACTTCAAAGATGGCGCATTTAAATCCTTATAGAATCTTAGAACATCCCTTGAAAAAATTTTTAACAATTATAATTCTTTTTTTTTTGCAAATTATTTTAAAACAACATTTTTACTTAGATATAAAATTAAATTATCTTATTTTAACACCTTTATGCGAGCAACGAGAAAATTCATATAATGCGTTATACTGTTGCAAGTATTCCTATCATGGATTGTATCAATCCAACACAATTTATCATTTCGCTACGGATAATGAGATTTATATAAAATTCCATTTTTCTTTTCTTGTTCTTTCTTTTTTAACATTCTTAATGATTTTTCTGAAAAAAAATATGGAAGTTTGGGAGACTTTCACTTAAGATCCAGCTTTTTATAAATATTTCGCAGGAAATTTATCATAAAAAAAGCTACTTTGAAAGAAAAAGGAAAATATTTTTATGACGTTTCTATTAGTTTTATACTTTCTATACAATTCCAAGCCGTCTATGAGCTTAATCATTAACAACATCATAAACATACTTAGACGATCTTCTCCTTTATATCAAATATATATTTCACGAACTTCATAACAGTTTAAATTCATAGTTGGTAACATAGAAAGGTATTACAATGTAATCCATCTTTACCACTTGACACATTGTAAACACAATGTGATTAATGTTCTGTATAATCTTGAAAGAGCATACAAAATGGGATCAGCATCTTACTTGAAATACCAGAGAATTACTATCGTCCAGATGGTGCTTCTCAAGAATTGTTGTTTCAAATAACTCTTCTTTGTAAATGTGAATTCTTTTTACAGGTGTGATGCTGTGCAGTTTTACCCATTTTCTTTTTTTAAAGAACGATTCGAGATTAGGCATGTGCGTGCTGCCTATTTTATGAGATACATTTTACAAACTACAACTTTTTTTAAGAAAAATATCTAATCCTGGATAAACTGGCTATAAAACAGATATTTTTTCGGAGGTTTAAGGCATGAGATTAATGATGTTGAAGTATTTTCATTTCTTTTTATTATAAAGATTTAAACCCTAATGTGGTGGTTTGATGCATTTTTTATAAGGTAATCAGCTTTGAAAATATTTGTTTTAAGTGAACTTCGTTCTGAAAGTATTCTAACATGAGGAATTATTTTAATAAAATAGGGTTATCATTACAATGCTTGAAATTTAGGAGCCTCTTAAACCGTAATATCGTTCAAATTTTCTGAAACTTTTTAACACTAAGTCTCAATGTTATTACGACTATCATGCAAATTACGTACTATAAGTACAATAATATGGTTTAATTTAACGCCTTGTTATGGTTGCAATAAGCTACTATGCTTTTACTATGGTTCTACAGTGGTAACTATGGTTATACGATACTATGATTCAAATAGAGATCTTTGCTTATTTAATATTGTTAGGGTTGCAAGAAGTTACTACGGTTTTACTATGGTTCTATTGTGGTAGCTATGGTTACACGATACTATGGAAGTAGAGACCTTTACATATGTAATATTGTTAGGGTTGCAGGAAATTACTATGACTTTACTATGGTCCAACTATGGTGACTATGGTTACACGATACTATGGTTCAAGTGGAGATCGCAACATATATAATATTAAACTAAGGTCAGACTATGATTCAACTCCGTAAGTAGAGAGTTGGGGATTGTGAGTTCGATTCTGACAACTGATTAAACAAGAGGCGTGTATAGGCTTCAAGGTGCACATTAAATATATCGTAGCTTTAAGTACACTCGTTGGTTGAAGAGTGAAGTTTTTGAGATAAATGTACAAGCTCAGGTGTTGTCTACATTATTTGACCAGGGTCAAAACTATTAGAATTCGGACTATTTTTTACGGCATTCCCATCATGTCCATAAAAGATTTTCCTGGAAATCAGGGAATTAATGCTTGGCTATAGTTCAGTGATATATTTATTGGTATTATAGTTCAAAATTTTACTCATATTTCTGACAAAGTTAATATATGTTGCAAAGTAAAATTGCCGAAATGCTGTTTTTTTTATAATTTTTGCATCTTTTGATAATGCATACATTCGAGGAAATTTTCTTAAAAGGAGGAATTTATCTGGTTTAATGACGAACACATGTATAGATATAGCGGACTTTCTCAATCTTACGACAGCGTTTTCTCAAAACATTGTCCATTTTTTTAAGAAATAAGTAGTTATATACATATTTTAAAACTTCTTTAACTTTGATTTACTTCCAAGTTTAATCGCGGGTAGTTAGCTAAAGTAGATTCTGTTTTTCGATGCGTAATATTTCGTAACTTCTATGACCAATGAGACGGACAAATGGTTGTATAAAGAGAATATTTTAATTTATGAGTTTAATCTTAGTTCAACACATGGAGAAACTGTTCACTTAGTAATCCCCGTAAAAGCATATTCTATCAAAACATGTTAATCATAAAAACACTTGTTACCACTAAATTCATTTTTTAAGAAATAAAATATATTTAGAAATAAATATACCAAAGCAAACATACTTAGAAAAATATTTTCCAGATTATTATTTTTTTATATTTCTTTTCTACAAATTTAACCTTAAAACATTTAGCTTTGCTAAAAAATTTGGTAACGTTCATCGCTTTCTTTACTTCGATAATTGTAGCAAAATCGATTAACTGTTATAAGGGATCATAAAAAGATATCTTAGAGAAATAAATGCTTCTGGATAAATATTAAATTCAAAACTCCTTAAGCACATGATTCCGTATTAAATATTTATCTTTTAATAGTCGCAATATTTGTGGGATTTTTTATAATGCATTTTACACAAAGTCAGAAAAAAGTAGAAATGCATCTCGACTAAAATTTTGATCAGTAGTTATAATTTGGTTTAAATTTTAAATTAAAAGAAGTCTTTTAATTAAGAAGTAAAGTCCGATTTAAAAGTAGCATTTCTCATTATTATATTGTATTCTACTTGTGAAATAAATATTCATATAAAATATTCTTATAAATAAATGCTCAAAGAAAAATCGGTATTTTCCCTAACTCTGTTAACGAGATTCTCGGTGAAATGTCTTTGAACAAAAACTTGAATAATTGAACAGAGATTCTAATTTTTCTCTTCTTATTTTTATTGCATAATGGCGTTAGAATTTTAAATGTTATAAACGTATTTCTCTCGAGCATTTCTCAAATTTAAAAATATGAGGTAGTACTTTAGCATGGTAAAAATGAAAGCAAATCTGAGTAATTAGATTTCTTTTCTTGTAAGTAGATACATAGTAGACATTCATAATAATCTTCGGTCAACTTTGTCTATAAAATTTAATCCATGCTTAAAATCGCTCGTATGTCATTTAAAATACGAACCATAACACAGGAATTAGGCAATACAGAACGCTACAATACATTTTACTGTGAAGTTATATTTCTTTTACTCCCTGATATGAAAAATCACCCTGAAACAAATATAGTACGTTATTTACAATACATTTAACTGTGAAGCACAAAGCCTTTACTGATAATTAGATTCCTAACAATTTTAAATATAAATTTTTTATGCTTTATAAATAAAAATGATGCATCTTATTATCCAAAATTTTAGACCATACTTTAAGTCTGCCTTATACCAATTTCAATTCGAACCACAACACCAGAATCTAACAATAGGGGACATTGCAATTCTGTAAACCTCAAACCGCAAATCATTATTCATTGCTAATTGTTTAACTTAAATCAATTTAAGGTATTTCTATTTTGTTCCATTATAAATAGCGTAACGTATATTTTATAATGGCAAAACGTACCCGTAAATAAGGAGCATTGCAATATTTTGAACCTTGAAACTTACAGTCATTATTCATTGCTAAGTATTTAAGTTAAATCAATTTAGTTTACTCATATTGTTTCCCTAATATAAATAAAGTACCGTATTTTTTAACACAAATAAAATTATTTAATCAAACATAGTTTTAACTGATTTGAAAATTCCAGCAGAAACAAATATGGTATGTATAATTGTTCAATAACTTGCACAATTATACATGCTTATTGCAAAACGTACCGTAAATAGGGGACACTGTAATATTTTGAACCTCGAAACTTACAGCCGTTATTCATTGCTAATTATTTAATTTAAATCAATTTAGGTTATTCATATTTTGTGCCATTATAAATAAAGTGTCGTATTTTTCAACACAAATAAAATTATCCAATCAAACATTCAAGCATAGTTTTAACTGATTTAAAAAATCACGCAGAAACAAATATGGTATGTATAATTGTTCAATAACTTGCCCACCACTGTGCGTAATACTGAATATCTCTACTGTAAACGGAACTACCCAAGCGTTATCGGTCGATCAATTTTCGTCTAAATTTTCTTCCTTCTTAAATTGCTTTTACATTGTTACAACCCTTTCCTTCCCTTTTTGTTTTCTACACCATGATGATAAACGTCGATTACCCTTTGAATAAGATCTTGTAATCCCCTCTTTATTCACTAGCTTTTATACGCATTAACCTTCCTTTTTTTTCTTTATCCTTAAGTAATCAGGGTCTTCCTTTGGCTACTTTTACAACCCCGTCCTTCTTGCACTATTTTTGGAGAACATTCTCAAGACTTAATACGGAAAGTCTTCTGTTGTTAATGAAGAAAACATAAGGGTGGCATCTCGGGGAATCAAAAATCCGTTCATTTGGATTAGGGGCTGACCTTAATTGGGTTTTGCTCTTTTGTTTCTTTGTCTTAAGATTCACAGTGTCAACAGTGTCTAATTAGTCCTGGAAAGTGAACGCTGCCGCATTTCTTTAGTGTTAATTGGTTACAATTATTTGAAAATGTTAATACCCATTACTTTACTTTGACGTGAATTTAGCGAGAAAGTTTTCTTTTAAGTATAAAGAATACGGTTGAATTAATAAGGAGTAATTACTCTAATGAGTAGAACAAACTAAGCAAAAAGATTGTTTTTCGTTGAGTCAAATTAAAAATTAAATGCTATTAAATAGAGGGGTAAAAAATATCTTAAATATTTATCGTACTTATTTTAAGAAGATTTAGGAAGTGGTTTTAGAAATGTTGTTTAGTTTAAAAAACTAATAGTAATTTGTTTCAAAAATTAACTTCGCGCTGAGGTCGTCTGGCTACCAAAACAGGTGAGTCATCCCTTCTGCAGATTATCAAAATTGCTATGGCACGTCTTCGGATCATCCTTAGGGATGTTTCCCAGACCGTCGCCAATAGCCCATTGTGCCGCTCTAGTGTGACGTAACTAAAGTAACTACCTACATTAAAAATTAATTAAACGCATTTTTATGTATGCTTTTAAACTTGAATGGGATATTTTTTTAAAAATATAATCCATACTCGTAAATATAAATGTATATTGGAATAAGAATTGACTATTTATCTATAATTTTTTCAGATTTATTTAATAATAATGCAAAAGATTAAGTAAATAAATTTTATTCTTGCTACTAAAAAACATCGGTAACCGCACTAAATGCAATTATTATTAAAAACAATTATTATCCTTATTATTTTGAATAAATTTGTTCAACTTATAAATTATGAAGGTAATATTTTATTTAAAATTTGAAATTGAATTTTCAACAGATAAAATAATCTCAGAATTTAGATGCTCAGTACTTTAAATTTATTGATTACAGTTTGAATTTTATATAGCGAATTTTATATGACATCATAATGAAATTACTTAAAGAGTATTTTTGATTTTGATCAAGCTGAAACTTTTAATCATGATGAGGTTTTAAATTTTTTTATTAACAATTCATGATATACAGTGATTCATAAGTAAAAAAACACCTTAATATTTTGACCGAAACTGGACACAAAAAAAACAAGCAATGAAAACCTAGAATATATATAAAGAAAGTTTATGTTGAAATACATATTTACAAAGAGTAACTTATTTCCTGCTGAACCTGGAATGGAAAAAATATCGAATAAGTAAAGAAGGAGGGGGGAAATGTTCATTGAAATAAAGCCAACTTCTGACTATTACTAATATATCCATCATGCTAATAAATAAATTAGAACATACGATGTTACGTACCATTTACTACTTTCTGGAGGATATTAGTGTCCTTAAATACCAAGTTTCAATGAAGGCAGCCTTCAATTCTGGCATAAACTGAAACTGCTACTTGTTGGCATATACAGTCCTATTGACAATAGTCCTTACGTTTTCTTGGGGATATAAATCAGGTTAAAGGGCAGGTCATTCTGAAAATGCACTTTATTATCCAAATTCCAACACTGCAGAAAGTTTGCAACAATAAAAGGAAGCATTGCCTCTTTTAAAATCAAATTTGAAGTCATTGAAGTCAGCAAAATTGAAGTTAGCCGTCATTGAAACCTGACATAGTATTGATGCTATTGTCCTCATGGGATTAGTAAATAGTTTGTACCATCACATATTTTGAGTCAGACATATGCAAAGGTCACTTTTTGGTACTTTTTTATTATTTTATTTTATGTTATATATATATATATATGGGTCATTCTCACAAAAACAGTCATTTTCATGTCCCCAGTATATTTTATGTTTGTTTTACAACTTACGAAAAAAACAAATTCAGGGAAAGTGTCCTTCAGAATGCAGGCTAACAAAAGAATAAAAATAAAATTATCAATTTTTATTTTTTATTTATTTTAGGTAATTAAAATATACCAATATGTCATTCCCTCACTTGTCCCCACTGCTGATTTAAAAAACGAAAAAAATTGTTTCTGAAATAATTTTTTTTTTTTTACAAATTCGTGTTTTTTATTTCAGAATATTGAAATATAGAATTCAGAAAATCAATTTTAAATTTAATTTCTGATAAAAATATTAACACAGCACTATTTTAAACTTTGTCCCCAGTATTTCGCGTCATTCCCTCACAACAATGCTCTTATCACCTGCAATCTTCTTAGAATAAAAATATTTTAATAAAAACTTTAGCAGTTAACAACTGGCATCATGGAACAAAATTGCAGTATGTTTCCATCTTCAACTTAAAGAAGCTTTGCTATGGAATAAATTTGAATGAATCAAACCAGGTAAAATTTTTTACTTTTGTCATTCCCTCATGTCATTTTTTAGAGTAAAATAAAATACAACTTCATCGAGAAAGTGGATAATTATATGTTGCTTTCTTGTATAAATGTAATTGTATGTGATTGACTTCAGAAATTAATTAGGCCTAACTGTTATTTTTAAATTTTATTAAATTTGTCATTCCCTCACTAGTGTATAAAGTGAGGGAATGACGCTGAAGTGAGGGAATGATTCAAGATGAGTATATTATAAAAATATTTTTGTTCAATCGTGCCAGGCAATTTTATTTCCCAAACCTGTAAAAACTATTAAATATATAAAACTAAATTATAATAAATATTAGATATACTTAGAATAATATCATTTTCAAACTTTAGGTAGATGTAACTTAGATAAAAACATGTATTAAAATATCATTCCCTCACTATTAGTGTCATTCCCTCACTTTTAAAATAATGAAATTAATCAATTTATTTTAATTTATTAAATTAATTAATTTATTTGTTAAATTAATTAATTTATTTGTTAAATTAATTAATTTATTTGTTAAATTAATTAATTTATTTGTTAAATTAATTAATTAGTTATTAATTATTATAAAATAATTAATTATAAATTAATTATTTAAAAAATTAATTAATTTAAATATTAAGTATAATTTATAGGATATATATTTTCTTTATAATGCCATTACATATTTCTATTAATATAAAAAGTTTCAGAGTTTTTTATTCACTTTACTTTTTTGGGATTTTATGAACTGAAAAATGACAGTTTTCGTGAGAATGACCCATATATATATATATATATATATATATATTTGTTCTATTAAGTGTCTAATTACCTATTTTATGGTCACTACAACGGACTATATGTGACCCCTAGCCAACATAGTAAATTCTTTTTTAAATTTCTATAGATTCTTTTAATAATGAAATCAAAAAAAAATAACTGTATTCCAAATTAGATGAGTAACTATTGTATAGAAAGTTTATTCTGTTTTTTCTTATTAATTATGAATTACAAATTATAAAATTTTTTAGCTAATCTTTCACAAACTGACTATTTTTAACAAATATTTTTTTTATTTTTTTACGTTCTCTTTGTGAAATAGGTATCTATTGTTAAAAGTTAATTTGTTTTTATACCATCTTGAAAGCATCATCATAATACATTTTATAGAAATTCATATACAATGAATTATAATTTTTCGGAAGCAAATAATGGATGAAACTCTCTTCTATCTCATTTTAATCAGAATCTCATTGTATAAATAGTATAATAGTAAGTTTGTTAATTTTTACTTATGTTATGAAATGATCATAAAATATGTAATTAGATATTCCTAACAACGCTTTCTTATTTGATAATCATGTAAGAAAATTACTGAAATCATAAGAAATAATTAGTTTTGTAGCTTCTGAGAAAATAAAATAGATTTTTTTTAATTAGCAAAATTGAAACGATAAAAAATAAATTTAGAAGTTACTTCTGTTTATTGGACTAATTAATTTTTTTACGCTTTTAAGTAATTAACAACCCTGCCGCTGGGATATAGTAATTACTTCCAACCGAAAACATTATCTTATTGTTTTACGTAAGTCATTATAATAATATTTGGTTTGTTACTCGAGTCTTTTTCTACTTGATAAAAAATAGTGAATTCCAATTCTGTTCAAATGCTATCAACGTTTCTCTGGAGGCAAAAAGATAAAAATTAAAATTCATAACGCAAAACTGTCTTTTTTTTTCTTTGCAGTCCGAAGTATATAATCTTTAGCGTTTCTAATTACTTTATTCAAATGTGATCTTCACAGAGTTGTTTTATTGAGATAATTTGTGAGCATATTCCTTAGAGACTTGTTATACTTTAAAGGATATTCTCTAAGATTACTGTTTGCATTCATTTATCAATAAGATTTAATTTACAAGAAGTCAACTCATTTGGAATTCGCTTAGAGATTGGGAAAAATTCTCTGAATAGTTTTCATAAAGGAAAAGTAATCATATGCGTGAGATGTAGAATGGAATGATATGTTTGAATAACTATTAAAATATATTTTGTCAACTTATAAGGCAACACTTGTTATTGGGGTAGCTTGTAAGCTTATTCCCTTGAGTTCTACAATAAAGGATATTCTCTCAGATTACTGTTTGCATTTATTCATCAATGAGATTTTGTTTGCGGGAAACATTCTATCACTAATGTTAATGAAAAAATATTCATGTAAGTAATTTGTGTCATGAAATGCTATGTTTAAAGTACCCGATTACCTCCTTTTTTAAACTAATTTCGACTAAAATATCATATATATATATATATATATATATATATATATATATATATATATATATATATATATATATATATATATATATATATATATATATATATATATATATATATATATATATTACAGCTAAAACAAAAATAACCAATTGCAATTTATGGCCTTTTTTTGGGAATAAGTATAGATATTTGATGTGAAATATCTTTATATTATTATTATATCTAATTTGTTGCCTATTTCCTAAGTTCAGTTAATTGTTATCAGTATTATAAAGTAAGAATGGTGAAAAAAGAACTTATGATTTCTTATATACAAAGAAAAGAACTTATATACAAAGCTATGAGATTTTGGAAAGAGACCAACTTATGGTCCTTTTTGACTACTTTACCCCCATATTCTCCAAACAAATACTTTTTCTGATTTGCATGTTTTCCCTGTTTTCATGTTTTAGTGTATAAATACAAACATAAATCCAAATTAAAAAATTCAAAATATTGCCCCCGAAGGTATTCGGGTGCCTTGGGTAATTATTAAATTAAAATGTATAAAATCGTGTCAAAACACGCTTTATTGAGATAATTTATTAACACATTGATTTGAAACGTATTGTTCTTCAAAGAATATTCTCTAAGTTTATCGTTTGGAATCCTTTATCTATAAAATTTGTGGTAACCAACTCATTTGATATTCGCTTTTAGAGTGGGAACGTTTCTCTGAATAGTTAGAATAAATACATGTTGCGTGTAGAAAGAATTAATTTGCTTAGGAAAGTGTTAAAGGAATTAATATTCAATAAACACAGAACTTGGATCCATGCATTGGCATACAACTATCAAAATTTGCTTTTTGTAAAATTTTTTTGGGCATCTTTGTATTAAACACGGTCTAAGTAAATTAGATAGTTTTCTACTTATATTTAAGATTATCGGTTAATTAGTAAAAGTGATAATTCTTTTCTTTGAAACGAAACTAGCACAATTGGATATATTTCACGTGATTCTAAATTTTCCCTCTTCTTTCTTCTTCAGAATCTAAAAAATATTTATACCTTGAGAATTAATACTATGCATATTCTCTGCAATTAAAATAAATGTTAATGTGAACCATGTTTCAGAGTAACTTGGACTAACCATAATATATTTGAATAAAGTTTCAAATGGTTTAATTTACACGATAATCGAGTTCAACTTGACAATATGTTAAGATTGTTGCCTCTTTGCAAGATAATATTATTTTAATCACTCCAAATTTTTGAACAGTATACCTTTTTAAGTTTTTACCTGTTTTCCATTTCAGTATTTCGATATTGTATTTTATAATCATTTCAACTTCAAACAGAACAAATAAACAAAAAAACGGAAAAATAAATAAATGAGTAAATAACAAAATGCTTCTCGTAAATCTATACACTTCGCAAAGGGGTAAATTTAAAAAAAAAAAAATTTTGACATAACGTCTTCAAATGCAAGTTGTTGTTTGTTTTTTTTTTGTTTCACAATTTTGAGTCCCTCGAAAATCTCCTTTATCCTTGGTTAATGGCAAAACATATTCAGCAGACTACATCTGAAACATATTTTTGGAAATAACTTACACACAGGATTGAGATGATAATTAAGTTCAATTTGAAAAAGTGTTAAGGCTGTTGCTTTTTTTGCGAGATAAATATTGGTAAAAAAATCCAAATTTTCGAACAGTTTACTTATTTAAGATTTCACCTATATTCCATTTTAATATTATTGATATCCGTTCCAGCTTCTGGTGGAACAAATTATAAAAGAAAAAATAAAGAAAAGGGAAGACAAATAAATAAAAATTGTCTTATTAAACTTCCCATTCCAAAATGAGGTAAAGTTTAATATTTTTTAACCTTTGTTTAAAATATCTTCCTCAAATTCTAGTGTTTTGTTTTCTGAATTTTGAGCCCCCAGAGAGTCTACCTTATCCTTGCGTTAACGGCGAAAACGTATTATAACTGCATATAACCCATATTGTTGAAAATAACTTTTTATCTATTATAGAAACACAAAGTCAACCGATTAAAATATTTTGCATACATCTAAAAGATACATATCATCTTTACATTATAATGGTTGCAACAGTCAAAGTAGTATTTTATTATAAAACTTTTGTTCCTCTCTTTTGTTTGTAGAGAGTTTTTCCCAAATGTTTCTCAAAATTACTAATTATTCAACAAACCATATTTTCTATTTTCATTTAATAGAAAATAGTTTTCAAAGACGAAAGAACTAGAAATCTAGATGAGCAGACTCATTCTGCGTTTTCCTTATGCTTCAAAGCCTAAATAAATACAATTTTATTTTCTAATTCTAATTTATGTATTTGTTTGCTTACAAACAATGTGTACAAATCTGAAAAATACTGGAATAAAGTGGATTTTTAATTTCGTTTAATGCAATTATAGCTCAATTATCTTTATTGCAAAGATGATAAAAAGGTTAAGTGTAATGAATGTGAATAATATGGTTTGAAATAATTTACTTTTATTTTAATAAACATAATCAGACTATTTTTAGATATTTACTTAGCAATTTATGATTGCATTTTGAATTGAATTGTTATTTGGAAACATTGCGAGTCAAGAATTATTATAAACTAGATGTTGAAACCAGGATATTTAAAAATATGTGTTTGATACATTAAAATTATTCATATTAGTAAAAATAAATTATTTAGAATTCCTTTGTTATTTGAATTTTCTTAATGATTTATTATTATTTTTAATTTCCATACAAGTGTTTAAACAGCAAAAATTTTTCATTGGCTATATACATGTATATGCACACCCAACATAAATTAAAGCTAAAATTAAAACAAAGTCATTTTAAATTTTGGGCTTTTGGAATTACGTACAATAATAATAAAACATTCATTTTATACATTTTTCATCGTACTTTATATTAATATAATATTTTATACTATTTAAATAAAAAATTATTATTTTATTATTATGGTAGTTTATAGTATATTACAGTGAAATTCCGCTATAGTGAACACGGTTTATAGTGAACTCCCGGATATAGTGAACGAAATGTTAGGTCCCGTGCCTTGCTATACACGTATAATGTTATTTTTTGTGGATATAGTGAACCAAAAACGTGAGGAAGTTGGATATAATGAACTTTTTTCTATCTTCAACTGATTTTTTTCCTCATTTTTTTTGTAATAATTTTGAAATTTTTAATTTAAAATAAATACATATACCGATATTTAAAACCATCTATAGAGGGTAATTTAGCGATAAGCTTCTTTTATCTCACTTTCCCATTCCTAAACAAACCAAGCAGATATTTCCAACCCTGGCAGATAATGCAGTTGTGAGGTGTCAGTGGGATCAATATGCATTTTCTGTCAGGATTGCTCATCAACTAAAGATTACTAAAAAAAAAATTTTTTTTTTTGTAAGCAAGACGAAGAGTAATGAAAAATAAAACATTTTTCGCTACTAAATAATATTTTTCAGTCATTTATTTAAATAATGTGTAATAAACGGGAGGAGTTTGGGAACCATTAGTTAAATTGCCTGCGGAGCGGATATAGTGAACTCCCGGTTATAGTGAACCAAAATATCGGTCCCTTGAAGGTTCACTATAGCGGGGTTTGACTGTATTATGTTCATTGTTATTATTATGGTAATTGATGGGAGAAAGAATTCAAAAAAAAAATTCATAACCTTAATCAACATTTTCTTAATCTTTTATTTCATGTTAAATATATGTTGGAGTGTAAAGATAAATTTAACACTATAAAATTCAAATTTTTTCTTAAAAAGAAAAAACTAGACTGAAACGGAAAAAAAATGAAGCAAGATATTTCATTATACAATTCCGTGAATAAAATAACAACAATAAGTTGATTCAGTCATATTAACTCCTTAAAAAT
This sequence comes from Parasteatoda tepidariorum, assembly GCF_982258835.1. Lineage (NCBI taxonomy): Eukaryota > Metazoa > Arthropoda > Arachnida > Araneae > Theridiidae > Parasteatoda > Parasteatoda tepidariorum. The sequence continues at coordinate 51,708,925 of NC_141765.1, read as the reverse complement.
CTATAACGCGAATTTTATTTAGACTAAAAATTATCTTACATACTTTGTTACCAATTGACCACAGCAATTTATCGCTATTTTCAAATAGAGCTAATTATAGTTCGAATTTTTTTTTTTTAATTAGACATAATTTTTTTCACACTTTAGTGTTTTGGAAACATTTTATTATCCTTATAATGCTTTCTTTCATGATGTAAACAGAGCAAAACAAAGCGCTTCTAAAATAACTTTATTTTAGTCACTGTTTTTTTTTTTTTTTTTTTTTTTTTTTTTTTTTTTTGATTTTTATAAAATCTCCGGCAAAAACAGATGTTTTTAATATCAATTTAACAAATCAATTTAGTTTATACTTTACATTTATCGAAATAAAAATTCTTTAAGCGAAACATTTTTCTTTTCTCTTTGAAAATACATTAAAGTAACACTTTTAGATCGTATTTGATTTCTTATTAATGCACGTCAGACTTTTAAACTATTCCAAAATAATAAACTTTGAATATGTATTTGCATATTTAAGTCTGAAGATAAATTCTTTTAAACAAGTTTCAGCGAAAATTGTAATCAAAACCGAATACCCTCTAAGAATTGCCTTAATGCAAGTTCATTAATCCTTGAGAACAGCTATGACTTAATTAATCAGGACATTAATTGCTCCCGGCGGATTCATCGAAAGTCTGTCATATGACTAAATTTTCTCCCACCTTAAAATTCTTCGTGAAACCGAAGATTCTCTGCTAACTCTAGCGACAAATCATTATGACCCCCTAGAGTACTTAGCGTAAGTATTCCGTGTGAATGTTTCCGCAAAAACAGAGTAATATATCTTAACAGTTTTGGGTAAATCACTGAAGGAAAGCGAGATACCCGTTAAGTCTCTCCGATGAAAAGTTTTGAATTTCAGCATATTTAAAATCTTTTAAAAGTTAGTATACTTTATTTTTTTCCACGCAAAATTACTCATCATTAAGTTTTGTTGTTTTTCACCTTTTCTTTTTAAGCCATTTCTCCTTGATAATATAAGTAAATGGTCTTACAATTTTGATTTTTCGTAAAGGTTCTAGACTTTAATATTTACTTGCAAAAAATTTTAAATTGTAGCTGGTAGATTGAAATCTGAGGTTTGCAGTTGTGAATCCAACTAAAGAGCTCTCCAGATAATTCTGAAAGTTATGCGCTAAATTTATGTCGGCTGGAAGTCTTTTTCATTGGTGCAGTGTGGAAGTTTAAATAAATTGGTACCAGTTCAGAAGCTGAACCCATCGTTTGATAAAGTTCAAAATTATAGCTGATCGCGCTATCGAGGCTTTTTAAATATATAGATATGAAGGAGAAATAGATACCTGGCCATGCATTAATCTTTTAAATTTAAACCGAAAATTCCCTGCTAACTCAAGTGACAAATCATTATAACCCCCTAAATTACTAAGCGTAAATATTCAGTGTGAATGTTCGGACAAAAACAGAGTTATATATAATTATAGTTTTGGGTAAATCATTGAATACTTAGTTAATTAATTACTAATACTTTGCTAATTAATATTACTTACTTAATTAAAATACCCTTTAAGTCTACCCTTAAGTCTCTTTTAAAAGTTATACTATTTTTCCAAACAAAATTACTCATTCACCTTTTCTTAAGTCATTTCTTTTAAATAGTTAACGTAAATGATCATATGTTTTTAAATTTTCGCAAAGGTTCAAAACTTCAATGTTTGCTTGCAAATAAGTTTTGAATTACCTCTGGCTGATTGACATCTGAGGGTTGTGGTTTTGCATCCAACTAAAGAGAACTCATGACAACTTTAAAAGTTGCTTATTATATCTATGGCGGCGGAAAGTCCTTTTTATTGGGCAGTGTCGAATTTTAAGTATAAGGGTACCAGCTCAGGCACTGAACATATTGTTCGAGAAGATTCCAAATAATAAGGCATCCCTATGGAGGTCTTTAAAATATACAGAGTTGAAAAGAGATAGGACTACCCATGCTTTGGTATTTAAAATTTATTGATTAAATACTAAAAAATGAATAAATTGAAACTTAAGCATCTCAAAAAATCACTTATCATTTTTCTTTGCATAGCTCATCAATTCGCAGATTCGAAAATATTTTTATTAAAATTTACAGATTTAATAATGATAAAATCCTGATTTCAAAAGACCTATTAATTCAATATGCTTTAGTTTTTAGAAATACATAGTTAGAAATGCATAGTTTAAAAAAAATCTGGGAAAATATTATCTATGCTGTTATTCGGTATTATATTAACGATACAATAGCATTTAATTACTGCTATCAAGCATTTATTACTGCTCAAAACAATTAGCCCTTCACTAATATCAAGAAATACTACATTTTCCATATAAAACAATAATAAGACCAATATTTGCCTATGGCTTAGAAACCTGGCCAAAGCTTTAGAAATTAAAATAGCCATTTTCGAGGGAAAAGTTTTGCTAGCCATTCATGGTGGGATAGAAATCAACAATATTTGGAGAAGAAAATGTAACTTTGAGATAGATAAAATCGATAGCGAGCCAAATATTAAAAAGTTCACGAAAATTAATTGGATGAACTGAGCAGCGTATATTTAGAATGGATGATGATTCCACATAAAAAAAAAAATTCCATATTTTGGATATAAAATTTTTCTGTGAAAAATAAATAAAATTAGTTCAAACATAAAAAGCATTTTCATATAGCTACATCTATCATTCTACACATTATTCATATTCAATTTATCTTTTCACCTTCATATTTTGACCGGGATAGCCCGGTTGGCAGGGCGCTGGAATCACGTTCGTGAGAACGGGTGTTCAAATCCCACCTGTCTGGGATCCTCCACGTTCCCATAACAAATTATACCTTTGGAGGTACTGGATCGGAGATAGATAGTTTTTAGGTTCAAATCAAAATTACGATCTGTGAATGAATTAATGGATGTTGAATGGGTCCGTCCGATAAACGAGTGTGACGTAAGAGAGTGGCAGAAGTCGAATTCTTGACCATAGATGGCGCCACTGGAAAACACGAACAATCGCACTCTAGTGCCTTAATGGCCTACGGCAACAACAACCTTCATATTTAACTAATGCGCTTGCCTATTTATTCTATATATCTATCATCACTTATCACTTTATGATGCTAAATTAGTAAAGTAAATTTTTCTATCCGCAAAATAACTGTTTTGGATAAAATAACAGATCGTCGATACTAAGAGGCGTCTTGTATTGCATATTGTTTTCTAGAAAAATTTGAGTAAATTTTAAAAAATAATTTTAATATACTCTTATATGGTATTTTAGCATAAAGTTCAGCTGAACTTAATATTAAAATTGAATGATCTTAATGTTATGGTTATTATTAAAGACTTCAACAGCTGTTCTTAAATCATTTAAGGAAAATATTGACTTAAAAATAAAACAAATTCCTCTAACTCAAGTAAATAAAGATCTCACCTTTCCTTAGAAGAAAAGAAAGAACGTATACCCATTTTATCTTTAAATCAGGCCCAAAAATGACGGACAAATGGTAGCGTACTCTTTATAGATCATCCCTATGTTGATGACTTAGGCAATTATGCAAAGCTAACGAAGAGTGAAATTTTGCTAATGATTTTCCAGCTTGTCATTAACTCTTTCAAACTAATGGCAAAAACGCTTAGCGAGGATTTATGATCCATAAGCTATTAACAACCCTTATCAGACAAGTGGCAAAGTATATTGAAGAAATGAGAATCTGGTTTCTCAGTTTCGATCTTTATCGACGCCCTATCACTAGTTTATTCGTCGCTTCGGTCAAGATAAATCTGAATTATGGTATATAATTAACTTTGACCTTACGTGTTTATAAAAAAAGTCATTTTAGTTTCAAAGACATATTGACAAACAGATTCCCTTATGAACATTGCTAGCACATGAAGTCAAGTAGTACTAATCCTAGTGTTGACAGACTTTAAAAGAAAAGTAAAAATTAAATGCTTACTTTTATTTCATTTTTATGCACACTTAAATAAATCTTGTTTTATTTCGTACTACACTCATTTATTCATCTCATAAGCAAATTTGTTTTATTTTAAAAAACAAATTGTTTATAAATTGCATTGATTGTAATCATCTTTGGTCTCGCATGTTTTAAACCAACATTCATTAAAAAATTAAAGATGCACTGAAAAAAATCCAATTCAAAAATGTGAACGACTCTAACCGATTAATTCAATTACCGCTATTCAAAAGTATGCCTGTTACAATGTAAAATTTTGTCGATTTCCCTTGTCACTATGTGATATGCAATTCTATACAATTTTCTGCATTGTAATTTTATACTCACTTAAATAGATCGTGTTTCTTTTCAGCCATTCAGTTTTATTACTTACACAGACCATTCAGCCACTCTGTTTTATTACTAACAAATTTATGAATATATTTTTTCAAATTAATTCAATTAACGCTATTCAAAAGTACGTCTATTACACTGTGACGTTAAAAGTTGACTTCATTTGTCACAATGTGACGTCACTTTTTATTCAATTTTCTCCATTTTCTTATAATACACACGTATATAGTTCTTGTTTTCATTCTTACTATACTGTTTCATTGCTTTCACGAGAAATAAACGTATTTATTTATTCAAATACAGCTCAAGCTTACGATTTCAATTCATATCCATACTATGATGTGTAATTTATCTTGGATTATTTGTACAGTGTGTTTATTTCATATACAAAAAATATTTCTGATAAATTGATTAATTTTCTCATTTTTATGCATATTTTAGGAGCTTCTATGATTTCAATACTGCTCATTAAGTTTGGTAAATCAATTTTAAGTTTATTATGAATCCAACATTTTTTTTTAAATTTCTTTTGGGAAAATAAAATCTGTAATGTATAAAATTAAATCCGAAATCAATTGAATATTTTTTAAGGAACAATCAACGCATTTAGAGCTTTTTATATCAACTTTCTTATCTGATTTTAATCATGATCTTCAAATTCCTTTGTCCATTTTTTTTCTTTTTCTAAAAGTTAACTTCTTTTTAATTATCCTAAACCTATTTAATTAATTATGCTCCCTTTCATGATTAATATTGCGTCACTACAAATTATACTATATTCCTAGTGCTTGATAGCTCTAAAAAAGCGTTTCTAATATGCTAACGCGATCCAGGGTAGATTAATTGCATAAATACTTAACTTTTCCATGTAATTACAGAAATCCGCATACTCGAAAAACGTGCTTCCCCCTATAATGTCCCAACTGCAATTATTACCAGGAGTTACTATAGTCGGTGCTTTATTTATATACGTAATGCGAATTCAAGAATTTTTTGATGATAAAATTATGTGAAGAAGCCGCCTAAGCATTTATGATATTATCTTCTTTTCCCCCTTGACGTCTTTTTATTTTTTCCCGTTCGTTTTTTTTATGCTAACATGAAATTCTTTGGTTTATTGCAGGAATACTTCCTTTTCATTGAAAAAAGCTGTTAAAAACATATTCTCCTTTCACATTGAGCTGGTCGAAATGCCATCAACCGTTTTTTTTTCTTTTTATAAGAAGAAAAAAAAAAGAATTATCAGCCCTCTTGTAGAGATCACGTTCGACCATTGCGAGCGTTTTTAGTTTCTTGTATACTAAGCTTATCATTCATCAAGAATTTTTGCTGAATCAGTAGTTATTCTTTCAAACTTTTAGTTTCGTAAAAAAAAATATCGTATAAATCGAAGTTTACTTAATGCTGAAGTGTTATAAAAATTGCAAATTCTATCAATCTTTTTCCAAAGTGTACATTTCAAATATAATTATAAAAAAATATGATTTTTTTTGTTAATAAATTCGAGTTTCTTGAACAAAAATATATTTTATAAGCATTGACCATATAAATGACAATGAAGTATGTGAATGATAATGATGTTTATAAATGAAAAAGGCATTTATTGATGACAATGGTAATAATGGTAGTGACGTTTGTAAAAAAAAAAAAAAAGTAATGATTGTGACTCTTATTCATGTTAATGCCAGTAAAGATAATGATATTTATAAATGAAAACGATAGTAATCAAAATGGTATCTATGAATAAACTTACATTTATAAATAATAGTAATTTTTATTAATGACTCATCAATAATCATTCATCAAGAATTTTCGCTGAATCAGTAGTTATTCTTTCAAACTTTTAGTTTCGTAGGAAAAAAATTCGTATGAATCGAAGTTTAATTTATGCGAAAGTCTTATAAAAAATTGCAAATTCTATCAATCTTTTTTCCAAAGTGTACATTTCAATTATAATGTTTTGTTAATAAATTCGAGTTTTTTGAACAAAAATATATTTTATAAGCATTAACCATTTAAATGACAATGGAGTAAGCGGATGATAATGATGTTTATAATTGAAAAAGGCATTTATTGATGACAATGGTAGTAATGGTAGTGACGTTTGTAAATAAATAAAAAAAGTAATGATTGTGACTCTTATTCATGTTAATGACAGTAAAGATAATGAAATTTATAAATAACAACGATAGTAATCAAAATGGTATTTATTAATAAACTTACATTTTTGAATGATAGTAATTTCTATTAATGACAGCAATATTAAAATCATATCGACATTACGAACAAGAGCTGAAACACGAATGACTCAGGTTTAAATCTCGATTATTAATATTAATGATAATTATAAAAATAATAAACACCACATAGAAATCAGAATAATTTTATTTAAAAATCAATAAAATTGAAATTTCTGTTTTGAAACCGAGTTATTTTATGCAAAAAATAGCTTTAATTTCAGTAACGGTGATATTTATTACAACGTAATAAGCGTAGGGTGAGAAAGCAATGTAAGAAGCTTTTAAATGAAAGCAGCATTTATGGATGACAATGGTAGTAACGATGATAACATTTTTAAATGAAACATAAAAGTAATGATAATGATAGTTATTAATGTTAGTGATAATAAAGATGTTATTTATAAATGATAATGATAGCCATCAAAATAGTATTTATGAATAAACTTACATTTATGAATGATAATAACTTTAATGAATGACAGTGATATTGAAATGATTTTGACATTACCAGCAAAATTCGATACAAAATTCGATTCAGGTTCGAATCTGGATTGCATATATTAATGATGATATTAATAATCTACGCCAACGTTAAATCAGAATTAACCTTAATAATAAATATATTAATTAAATCTATATAATTTATATAATTAATTGAATTAATAATATATTAGTTAAGTAAATAGATTAATAATACAATAAAATTTAATTTTATTTTCAGAAGAAGTGCAATTTTAATTAAAAAATGGAATTAGTTTCCAAAACTACAGTAATCGATTAATTTTATTTTCTAATTTTCTGTTAAGTATATGTAATATTATTTATTTAAGAAAAAGGTAAATTGATACATTTTTTTAAGTGTGCTTGATCTAATAGCTTTTAATTTGTATTAATGAGCTAACAACGTAAAAAAATGCTTTTCTTTTTTTATTGTTATGATGTTTCTGTTGCTTAGGTTACAAGTTTTCTTTCTCAAAAGCACATGTAAACATTGATTGTACTTCTATTGAGGAAATTTCAAATTTAATCAATTTGAGGGTATTAAGCTACCTTATAAAGTAGGCTTTATTGTTGATATCGATTTTGAAATTCCTTTTACAGCCTTTTATTAGAAGATTCCTTTTTGCAGACATAAATTATGACATAATTTTATTCTGATCGATATAAATATTACCGTGAAATTTCTTTTTATCGTAGAATAATAAGCTGATTTCCTAAATAGAAAATTGACTAGTATAATCGAATTTTTTTATATTATAATAAATATTTCTCTTTCGATTTAAATTAAAGATTATCATTTAAATTTATTAATGAATGAACCTAATAAAACATTTAAATTAATTAAATACTTTAAGTTTAAGCAAACAGATTTGCAAAATGTCTAATATACAAAAAAATAATAATAGTATAACTAAACATCTAACGAAATTCAAAGGGCATTGAACCCTTTGACTCAAAATTTATATTCAACTTCTTTTTATACGTTTATCGTTGGAATAATTTTAATTAAAATAAGTGAAAAATATTATATTTAGCATTTTAATAATTTATAGTTATGAAATAGAGCATGAAACACTGGTGTCTTTTTTTGATTTAAAGGTTAAAACTTGCAAACTTGGCACATTTCCAAACAATATATTTTTTTTAAAAAATTACACTGATTTGCTCTCTATCTTATTTAGATCTAAGAGAAACAGAAAAATTCATCCCTGAATTTTCTTTAATTTACAAAATTATTTGTTGTTAAAAATTTAAATGTAAATAAAAAGAATTGAAATCACTTTTTTTTTTCATTTTATACTTTAGTGCAAATATAACTCCTATATAAATTTTGTTATAACCTATTAGACTGTCTTTTGTTATTAAAAATTACTAAAATATATTTTTGCTTGTAATTAGAAAGTTGAAACAATATTTAAAAGGAACTCCGGTGCCCTAGCTGCGTCAAAGGTTTAAGTAATATCGGAAGCTTTATTAGTTTAGAAAAATACCTCAAAATATATACCTGAAATAGTTTTTTTATTTTACTTGAATTAAATAGCTATCAGTCTACTTTGGATTTTTAAGATTTCAATTTCTTCTAACTCATATTTCGTTTTACTTTTACCTTCTAAAAATAAATTTATTGTTGTTTCAAGGAAAGAAAATTGTGTTTGAGTTAAACTCATTTTTTTCAATAAAAATGCATTTTAGATTAATATTTCTTCAATAAAAAAGAATTTTCGGAGAAATGTATTGTATATTTCTCTTAAAAAATTTATTTTATTTCTAGTTAAGGTTTGTATATTCTAGGTATACCAATGCATTTAATCTCTAGTTAATTTCTATTTATCCAACTCCTTCTTAACTTATTAACAATTTGTAATTAGGTTTTACATTCAAAGATTAAAAAATTGTGTTTGAATTAAACGCATTTTTTTTCATTAAAAAGCATTTTAGACTATTATGCTTCAATTTTTCAATGAAAATATATTTCATAGAAATGTATTTTATATATTTTTCTTATAAAAATGTCATTTCTAGTTAAATTTCGAATATTCTGCATTAACAATTGCGTTTAATCTCTAGTAAATTTCTAATTATCAAAATTCTTTTTAAGTTATTGACAATTTATAATTAGATTTTGAATTCCAAAATGAAAAAATAATGTGCTTGAGTTTTTGACAAGTTGAGTTTGCATTCTAAAATTCATTTAAAAAAAGAAATTTTTTAAATGCATTTTAGATTAATATATATAAGTTTTTCAATACAAATATATTTTAGTGAAATGTATTTTATATTCTTCGGATAGAAATTTAATTTATTTCTAGTTAAATTTCGTTTATTTTAGATGTGCCATTGCGTTAAATCTCTAATAAACTTTAAATCATCTAACTACTTGTTAACTTATTGACAATTTATTATTGGGTCTCACATTCAAATATTTAAAGCAATTTTATGTTTTTGAAAACATTTAATGAGCTTTGAAATAATATATTTCTGCTAAATTGCACTGAGTGTAAAAAATAATAAGCATAAGCTAACAAAAAGTTTAAAGCAAAAATTTCAACATTAATTAACAAGTTTAGAAGATATCTGTCAATATTGATTGTACCTAATTTTGTCTATTTTTTTATAAATATAATTTTATCCCATAAAGTAAAATGTAAAGATAAAATATTTTTAAATACTATTTCTTTCTTTGACGAAGCAGAAACTAATTTTAAAAACTCGGTACTTAGTTCAATCGTTAAAGATTCAGAAATAGTAAAAATAAATAAAATGTAAAAAATGGTTTTAACTTTTAGAAATTCAACTCTCTGTAGATTCAAAACTCCTGAAGAGGTTTCCAAGGGTAAAGAAGAACTCCACCCCTCCGGGGCGAATCTAAATTAAAAATTTACCCTCATTAAGATCGGAAAACTAAAGAGAAGGAAATGAGACTTTTGTGGTGAATGAACGAAAAAAACGAAACTGACTTTTTGCATTTTATCCTTATTGGGAACTTTTTAGTTGGTTGATACTTATGCAATCAATCACAAATGAATCAATCGATCTTAGTTAAAACAAAGTGCGTTTGGAAATTATAGATCGGAAAGAACGAAATACTTTTTTTTAAAAAAAAAAAGAAATAAATAATAAGGTAAAAAAAGGAATAAGGATGCGTGTCGCTGAAAAAAGTGCTGAAAAAGTATATCTCTGCTATTGGAAAGAAAAAAAAATATTTGAGTTTTTTGTTCAGAAATAGAAACACATGTGCAGCTGTCTCTATCTACAATTGCATATTCATGCCTGTTGGAAGGAAAAGATTGATTTTCAAAAAGAAGAAAGTTAAAAAAAATCTAAAGAAACAAAATAAAACAAAAATTTCAAAAATAAAATCTTATTGACATTTAAATTGGGATCTGTAAAAATTTTCTTTCATTTTGTTCAGAAAAATTTTAATTACTTTTAACTTTGTGAATGGTTTTTTTTTTCGTCGTTTTCTTTTGTGAATTATTTATACCGTCGCTTCATTGGCTGAAAATAAAAATTTATCTTACGCTTATCGCGTTTTTCAATAGCTCTTTAAATTATAAACCATTTTAATAATTTTCTGAATGAACATTCTTCTTATCGTTTTTTTTATAAAAAAATACTATTTCATAAACTTTAAAATAGAAAAAAAAATTATTTAAACAGTGTCTATTTGTCTTAATTCCTCAATTGTATTTTTTATGACATTTTCTCCCCTTTTTCAATTTTCAGTAACTGAGAATCAACTGTATTTGTAATTCACGTACGAAGAAATTAAAAAAGCGCATTTTTAATTTTCTATTTAAACACCATTTTGAATTTTGTATTGCCATCGCTGATTTTCCAATTTATGGTAGATGGATTTTTTTAAAATGCTATTTACGCTAGAAATGTTACAAAGAATTGCTCGTTTAGTTTTCATTTTTATTCAAATCTTGAAACTCATTTATAAAACTTTAAAAGGAAAAACATTTGTATTACTTTTAAGCAGCATTTTTATCAGAAAGAGATAATTTTTAAATGAAAAGAAAATTAAAATTGTTTTTTTTTCCGCGAATGGTTTGTTTTTTTAATTTAAAAAAATATTTTTAAGATATATTGAGCAAATTAATAGTTTTCTATTGCTAGCAATGATTTATTTTGTTTTTTAAATTAAAAAAACATACTGTTTCTATTGCATTAATTCGATTCAGTTATTTTTAAATAAAATTCATTTTAACTTAAGGGAAACGAATTAATTTAAAATTTTGTTTATGCTTCCTATCAATATCAAGATGAAAAAGAAATTTTCACTTGTTTAATAACTTCTGTTTTAAAACAAGAAATCATTGTTTAAAATCAATAATAATGGTACAATTGTTCATATTAAAAACACATGCCACTAAGCATTTAAGTTGATAGGTTTCATTAAGCATAACTTCTCAGTTGAAATTATGCTAAATGAAATGCACCAATCCTCTAAACTATATCCAATTCGGATGATTTCTATTTCAAATTTCAAGTTTCCCTTAGTTTAAGAAATATATATCTGATTTAATTTACACAATTTAAAGTGTAAATTTCATCTGGTTCGGTTGAATGCATTTCCTTGAAAAATATACCGGTTATTACTGAGCTACACAAGTTAAATTTTAAAAAAGCAATAATATTTTCAATTTTAATTAAATTTTAACTTTTTATTTATAATATTTGAGAAAAAAAAACAATGCATGCTCTAATTTCATTTAGGTTGTAGATTTTAGCTCTAAATGGTTGAGATAGTTAGGTTTAAACCCAATGGAAGTATGTACGGGGGATACCAGAAAAATTTTAAACAAGGGGAAAAAGTGCTTTGTATTTTAAAGCTCTTTTAATAATATTTGATTATTAATTATGTATATAAATATATATTTAAGTAGAATAAAATTCTAAATAATATAGAGTAAAACAAAAATTTCAGACTTAAAAATTGCTATATAACTTTGAAAATCAAGCAAAGATAAAGTGTTAAAAGCACAAGATTCTGTTAACAATTCGGCTAAGAGCAAAATTCTTTAACAGTGTGGAAATACAAAATGAGAGAAGAATAAAATGGAGCTGTAGAAAAAATGCGAACAGGTTGATCCAAGGAAAAATCTGAATTATCAGTTAGAGGATGGGAAACAAGTTTGAAAATGAAAATCGAACAAAAGCAGGGAGATAAGTAACAGCTGGGGTGGGGTGAGAACTGTAGGCATTAAAATGAAGAAATTAAAATAAAATGGCTCTCCAAATATTGAGAAAGAATGGGATTCAGAGAGGTCATCAACTAAATAATTAGAATTTTTCAAAGTATAAATAGATTCTCGGAAATCAAAGTAAGGGACTGAGTAGCAATGCAGTGTAATTTTAACAGGAAAAGGAAAACTAAAACCAAAGATTCCTGAGTTCATATCAAGTTACATTATTCATAATGCAAATTAATGTTAAGCAAAATTTACAATTTTTTTCACGGTTCCTAGTAGAATACCGAAGTCAAGCATCACTGGCTACGGTCAGTGTATGGATAGGTGACCTCTTTGATTCGGCTACGAAGGGACCGGAGATGTGCGGTATCGGTCCTCATTATACTGTGCAGGTCGTCATTAAACTGTGCTCGACTTCGAGTGCAGGTCGTTGAGCTACCAAAGAGCGGAAGCCATTCGTTTCGCAGAGGATCAAAATTGCAATAGCATGTCTTGCATTGTGTAACATGTGATAATCCTCAGGAATGTTTCTCAGACTGTCATCAATAACCCATTGTGCTACTCTAGTGTGACGTAAATAAGCAACGACTACTACAATTTTCTTTAAAAAAATATTTTGGCTATTTTGAATAGTTATACCATTCGGGTTTTTAAAAATACCTATACACATAATATTGAACATAATATTAACAAAATAACAACATAATGTTGAATAATATTGAAAATAAATTCTATTTCTATGCAATGGACCTAGCAAGTTTATTATAATTAAAATTCCTATGCTGAGAAAATTTTTTGTATGCTATAAGATTATTTTTCGTTACACAGTACAAGCCTATATCATACGAAGTAGTTCTGTAAACATCACACGCATATGCATGCATTCTTTATTATTATTATTTTAATTTTAATATTTTTTTCTGTACCGACAGTAAACTATTAAACAATGAGTCAAAACTACATAGTTAAATTATAAATAAAAACATATTAAATTTATATCGATATTTTTTCGATATTATTCTACTTTGTCGAAAACTAATTGGCCTTTAAAGAGAAATAAATCAATGCTTCTATCGAAATCCAATATTCTCATCTCGTTATTTCCTATTGGTCATTTCCGTTACGGAAAGAACAATGCAATCATAATCAGTGACCACTCGCTTTTAATCATTGCTAGCTTTGATTGTCATCGTGGTCCATTGGATATAATCGGGATACTATTCTCTCCTGTGGGAGTCTTTCCGGAGCAATGGTTTCGTTTTTCTCCCGATTCATCTCCAGTTTCAATAATTATTGGATTGCTATAGTCAGCTTGAAGTTTTACGGTTATCTAACTTTTCCTAGGTTTCCATAGTAAAAGTTTATTTAACAGAAAGTGTAAGAATTAGTGAGCTGAAAAATTGTCAAAAAGATTCCTTTTCTAAAATTGGATGGATCGTTAGCACTAACAAACTCCTCTGATCAATGATCGATAACATTTATAGAGATATCGAAAAGAAACATAGCCAATTATTAAGAAAAAAATCAATGAAAGTATTATTTAACAAGAAAATAAGATTTATAGTGAAAAAATAAAATAAAATATAGTGGATAGTTTATTTGCTTCAAATTTTAAATCTATATTTATTAAGGGAGGAAGTCATGTTTACATCAGCACAATTTTTGGAAATTTTATTATTTCAATGAAAACTCTTAAGTTACGATATGAATGAGTTTTTTTGGAAGTTAAAGCATTTATTTTCGATTGTTATCAGAATTATGCATTAATGACAAAATCAAATAGTATATCGCCTATTTCAGCTGGTAGTTAAAAATATAAATTAGCATTATTAACAGATAACTTTGATTCTAATTCCTTATTGTAGAGACCTTTGTTACTAATTCTTTTCCGTTCTGGTTTTTTTAGTTTTAGTTTCTATCACATTTTATTTTTAATATTATTTTTAAACTTTTCTGGGCACTAAATTAATATTCTATATTCATTAAGGGAGAAAATATTTTTAACAGCCTAACAACAGTACAATTTTAGGACTTGCGATCTCAGAAACTGTCAATGTGTGTTTTGGAAGTTAAATAATTTACTCTTGATTGTTATCCAAACTATGCATTAATGGTAAAATCTACTAGCATATCACCTGTTTCAAGTTGTACTAAAAAACATAAATAAGCATACTAACAGATAACTTTGCTACTAGTTATTTATTGTGGTAAACTTTGTACTAATTCTTTTCAATTTTTTTCTTCGCATTTTACTTTCGAAATTTATTTTAAATTTTACTGGGCACTATTCTCCTGCTCTCTAGATCAATTTCAATTAATATTATTTGAATACTTAAAACTAATACAGGAACTTAAGAAGTATGAGAAAAATAAGAAAGTCAAGTAATTTATTAACAAAGCAATTAATCACCAAATTAAAGCTGCAGATAACTTTTAATTATCTAAAAAGTATCTTAAGTATCTGATTTTTAGGAAAATTAATTTTACTAAGTTCAGAAGTAAAATGTAATATATATGCTATATTTTATAAATGCAGTTTAGGAGTTGTACCGTTTTTAGAGATGAGTTCGACCTCACTTTTGGAGGGCCATTCCCACCCGAACCCGAAGAGTTTTGATCCAAGCCCACGCAAGCCCAAAATGCATAGGATTACTAAAAGCCCGAGTCCGTCTGAGATATACGACAGATAATAACCAAATTTTGCTTTGCGCTATTAGGTCTTTGCAGCCTAAACAAAGAAAAAATCGTAATTCGAACCTTTTCATCACAATAAATAAAGATTACATTTGCAAACATTTAAAATGTTTGTTTAAAATCTGAAAAGAATTTTATAAAATTTTTTTCAGGAGTCTGAGCCCAACCAAGACTGAAAACTTTTTTCAGAAAACGGTCCCGAGTCCGGGCTTTCGGGCTTGGTTTAAACCCAAGTCATCTCTAACTGTTTTACTGTTTTCTATAATAATTCCTTACAAAAAGTCAAAGTCCATAATTCTAGGATTACTCATCACAAAAAAAAACTTTATAATTCAATAATTTGTCTTCAACAAAACATATCTTTGTATTATTTTTTTACAAAAGCTCCTCAATAATCCTATGATAATTCTTCACAAGGAAGTGTTTAATAATTCTCACTACTAGTATTATATTTGTAGTCTTGAAATAAATAAAATGAATATAAAAATATCCTACTTTATAAACAGAAAACAATTCTTTTCAACGACAAGACTCAAACATCAAGACACGTGTTCTCTAACATAATTGAAGATTTATCACTTTTGAAATTTTATTTTATAACATTGCAATTTTGATGGCAACAAAATATTTATAGCCATGTTTCTCTCCCGCGTGGATATTTTATATTAATAAATGCAAACGAACATTTTAAAAACCACCCCGACAAGGAAGAAAAATATTACAGATAGTTTTCCGCCAACACAAGTAAACCTTTCCTCATCACTCCTTACAGTCAGGAACCATTAATATTCATTATGATGACGTGTTAAATTTTATGGAGTGTCCAAAATTCACAATTTGCTTATGAAAAAGAAGTTTGATGTCTCCGTTTAGGATATATTTCCGAAAAAGTAATGGTGATAAGTGGATAAACTTTGTCTAAAGTGCATGTTTTTATTTTAGTTTGATTAAATATAGAAAAATCGTAATTTAGTACAGCAGGAGATGTAAAATGTATAAATATGGGATCAAGCAAGGTATTGGTAATTTCTGACCTGTCATGTTTTAATGACTAGTTTTTTTTTTTGATTTTATTTTAATGTTTGGTGAAAATGACGATAAAAATGAAAAATTGCTGATGTTTACAATTTTATATCAGAATTGACGGAAACATTTTGTTTGAAAGTGACTAATAAAAACACTTGAAATCAAAAGTTTTTGTGTTTGTATTTTTAGATTAAAGAAATGGCTGAATAAAAGTTATTAGAAATGAAATTCTGCTTTTAAAAGTATGTTTAGTTTGTAAATAGACGAAAAGAAACATTAATTTAACGTATAATTAAGAATTGTTTTCAAAATCATTAAAAATGAAGTTTGCACTACATATTGGTGCAGAAATTAACTTTAAATAAATTTTAGTAAACGAAGAATCATACGATTAAACATACACTTAGCTATTATTCGAAGATAACTTTGCACAAAACGTAGAAAAATAGCATCCCTAGATTCGGTGCACCTGTGTTCTAAAAATTATATGTTTGCAAGCTTAAAAACAAAGTTTAAACGATTCTCAATCAAATTCCCAAATTTTGACTTTGGATAAATTTTGTTTCCACAGTAAAAAAATCCTATGCATCTCAATCATGCATTGCTTAAAAGCATTTCACTTTCAAAGATGATAATGCTGTTGCAGTTGTTTGGTACCGTTATAATAATTTAAGCTTGGTTAAGTATTAATAATACAAAGTGATCCAACAGTCGAAGACAATGTCCTAATTTTTTTTTAAATTTAAAACTGAAATTTAAATTTATTCTTAAACACATATTATGCCACTGTGCATGTTACAACGCATCTGGTGAATGCTTTCTTTAGCTCTATAAAATATTATAATTGCGTTCACATTATTAAATTTTCAATTGTGATTTATCACAATTATGGGTTTATCTTTGTGCTAAAGTACTAACTGTAATCTTTTAATTCTTTAGATGATCATGGGCGGAGTGACGTAAATCATTAAAGAAACACACATTAAAATGTGTCTAAAAGTTATGTTCAATTCTTGTCACCTGAACGGGATTTTACAAAACCAGCAAGTTACACTAAATTATCCGATGATTCTTCTCACGTCAAACACACCAAACAGCAATTCATTTACCGGATGTATTGTTCCATTCAAAATGGCGATGATAGCAATTTATGTTAGCACCCTTAAAAGACATTAACGCAAAATGGCACTTTTATCCTGTGCTTATGATTTATGAAACAAAACAAAAAAACTTTCCTGGGTATAATTTATTTTGATTTCATTTGTTATAGTCATAAGATGCAAATATCCATCGAAATACAAATTTCGGTCCTTGTTTAAGTTCCTATAAGCTTCCTTTATGAACCCTAAACCCCCGCTACTGTCCAATAAAATACAATTATCTATCAACCTATAAGTTTCGGTCCTTGTTTAGGTCTCTTTAAGTCCTCTTTACGAACCCTCACTGCTATTGGTCATAACTAATGAGTCTTCTTTATGCTTAAATAAAATGTTAGAATTACAAAAAGAAAGATTTTTTTTTTCATTTGAAGTTTTAATTTTCTTCTTTGTTGGAGAACTCGCAGTATATTAAAACAAACTCTTTCTTTTTACATATTTTCGATCTGATAAACAAAATCTTCAATCACTCAAGTTGTCGAGCTTTTTAACATTTTTAATGATATAACTAAACAAGACAAAGAAACCGAAATTCTTTTCTTTATAAACTGTTGTTTGGAAAAGTAAACCTTCACACTTTCTATCCGAATGTAGTTCCGATATTTGGCGATATGCCCACCCTCTTTATCTTCATAAGTATCCCCAATAACCTATGTGCCTCCGACGTTTATTCGCGTAGATAAACGCAAATAGCTTTTTTAGTACTTCAATGTTTACTTTTAAAGAAGGACTGCTATGGCACCTGACGCCACTAAACTCACAAGGCAAGGCGCCACGTGTTCACACTGTTAGCGTCTTGAATTATTTGTCGCTCTAACTCTTATCTAACTTTTTTCCAATTCTGAACATCTTTCGTGGAAAGAAGCTGGGTTTCGAAGATCTGATTTAAAATATTGGAATCTAGATCGAAGCTTTCTCAAATCTGTGAAAAAAATATAGCTTTTCCTCCTGTTATGGTATTTTACATGGGTTTTAATTAGAATAGTCTTGATTAATATCATATTGCACTAGACAATGATTCAATTTCATAAATCTGCCCAAAAATATTCAAAGAAAATCCTTACATAAGTTTAAATTGAAAAAAAAGTAGTTTATGGACGGTACCAAGAATAATTTCGTGTAAAACGTAGGCATAAATTCAAGTACGAAAACTGTTGAAATATTCTGACAATAGAAAATGTTTTTTTTTTTCTTCTTAGAAAATAAGTTAAAACCTATTAATTACGGTATAATACTCTTATTACTGATGTTCATTTCGGCACCTAATATTCAATTAGGTTAACCATTAGCTGGATAAATCCATATGCAAATATATATACAGGGTGATACGATAGGACCAAACTTTATATGTATTTTTAGAATCTTTATCTACAATGAAGAAGGGCAAACATACTTGGGGTCGTAAATTAATATTTAACCAATGAAAAGACAAAATAGCTATTTGGGTTTATTTAAATATTGTATAGGAAGCATGTGTGATAAGCTTCAAAGCACATTTTATTGGTGATTGAAACTTAAATGTGTTTCTAATAATCGTGTTTTATCTCCTCTATGTTCTCTCGCATTCACTCCTGGCATTTGTTTATTACATTCATCTTCAATACCTCTATTTATCTAAGTTAATAAGTTAATACGTTATACGTACGTAAGTTAATACGTACATATACGTTAATACCTCTATTCATCTACGTTATTACCTGTTCCTGTATAGTGACTCTAATGTGTCTTTTCAGATATTAAGAGCATTTAATTGCGTTGCAGCCTCCCAAGTGTGTACATTTTTTTGTTTGTTTTTGTAAAGGCTCAAAAAATACAATTAAGGATGGACTTTACAGAACACCCTGTTGAAATTATCCTTTTCTTAACTTCGAAAGAGAGATTAAAAACTCTGGGTATATAAATAGAAATATCCGGTTATTGTACTTTAAGTCTCTCTTTTTTATGTTTTCTCTTTTTTAATGCATTTTTCAATGAATATCTCTAGTTCATCCTAAATAAACCCGAAAAGAAGCATCTTTATCATTCTTAAAAATATAAATGTTGAATAAAGTGTTAGCCTGGTTTTATGGTGTGTTACTGTATGCTAGAACAGTTTTACTTTCTTTTCTTGATTTTACCTTTCCCCCTAGAGTCTATAAATCAAGCAAATCTTCCCAACTCTTTCTTAGAGACCTTTTGTCATTTTTTAAGAGTTGTTTGTTGAAACCGTAAACAGAAACTTGACTTAACATGTTTCTTATTTTATGTCCCTGAAACCTTTAAAAAAAATAGTGTAGTGATTATTCGTTATTTAGCTCGAATTGATTACTTAAGAAACAGCGATTTATCAATTCTTGTGATATTTAAAATAATTTTGCGTTGGCGGTTAAAATAAGCATTTTGAAAGGTCGTAACTGTCATGATAATATAAGAGAGTGATGTTTTAAATAAACAAGTGAAAATGTTGCTTTATGATTTCTGCATTTTAAGAAAATTAATACATCCGTGATTCTCACAGCTTATTAAAACTTAAGACTCATATGGCATAAAAGACACATATGAGATAATTATCTCATGAGCCAAAACTAAGTAAGACATTTGAAGCTGACAAGAGTAAATAAAAATAATTTTTTTTGTTATACTGGTAAACACTCGTTATTTTATAACAATTGTTCTGCTTTGCCTCATTAAACATGAATTAACACTTTCATCACATCAATGAAGCTCCTATGTTCCACTCTCTACGCTTCAAGCTCCCCCGCAGCACTAAAATTTAAATAAAATGCAAATTCTTTTAAACTTTTTTTATTATTCTTTAAAAAATCAATTGCAATCAATAACCATATTCCATAATATAACAATAGAGCACAGCGAGTATTCCTGGGAGACGAGTTATTTCGTTCATCGTGACTGAACAGTTATTGGATTTTGTATCTGTCTATGATTTCAGATATCAATATCTAGACACGCATTTTCAAAATCAATTAAATGCTTTTCTAGAAATTTCCAGGGTGAGAAATTTTGAGTTAAAATTTTTTATATTGCAGTGCGGAATTTGAATTCATTATTTTTCATCAGGGAAAAAGTCTAGTCACAAGTTAATGTTAAACAGCTGATGGAATTTTATAGCTGACAAGAGAAAACTAAAATTATTCTTTTATCATACTAGTTAGCACTCTTTATTATAAAAGAACTGTTCTGTGTAGCCTCCTTAGAAATGAGTCAATAGATTTTGTTTCTGATGATAATTTTAGATTTTGATATCTATACTCTGTTGCAAGTTGAGATAAGTTTTGCAAGTTTTGATATCTATACTCTGTTGCAAGTTGAGATAAGTTTTGCAAGTTTTGATATCTATACTCTGTTGCAAGTTGAGATAAGTTTTGCAAGTTTTGATATCTATACTCTGTTGCAAGTTGAGATAAGTTTTGCAAGTTTTGATATCTATACTCTGCTGCAAGTTGAGATAAGTTTTGCAAGTTTTGATATCTATACTCTGTTGCAAGAACCATTATACTTATGGAGAGAGTCTATTTGCATTTAAGTGCATGCTAAATGGATGTCAAGCTCCGAGATTTTTTTTATTTAATATTGCTGTTTTTTATTTAAATTATGATAAATTATTAATTTTTTATTTAAATTATGAAAATTTAGTTCAATTGTTTTTAATAAAACATAACGCAAACGAATAGTTCAAAATCAATAAAATAAATTTGAAGCAGCAATAGAGTTTTCATAAAAATTAAGAATTTCAGTTATTTTTTTTTAACTTGAACTTGTTCGCAAACACATCTTACTGTTATTCTTTCTAATATCTTTTTCATACATTTTGATTAAATCTGTAGAAAAGGGCTTAGCATTGGAAGAGCATCTCTCCATTTTCTTCTTTCAAAAAATCATTCCATGTAAAAACACAATATCCACTCGTTTTTTCACACCCAATATATCTAATGGCGCGCAAAGCAAATCAAGTAGAGGAAAAGAAAAAAACAAAAAGTATCTAAGATATAAATAAAGAGTGACGAAATCATGTAATCAGCCGATTCGAACGAAAAGTTATCAAACGAGTCAAATCTCTCGGGTGAAATCACTTGTTTCATTCTACTTCGGGAAAACATGAAGTAAAAACACTGATAAAAAAATCATAAATATATACAACTCACCCAAAAGGGATAACAGAAGACATGATAAAGAAAAACAGATTTTCTCTTTTGAAAACTGATTTGATACAAGGAATACAAAGTGTTCCAGAGGGACGAATTTTTGTCGAATCTGATTCTAAAAAAATTGCAGGACTCTTCAGTATTTAGCAATAACTTCCGGCTTGGTCGAATGTCACTAATATAGCACACGACATGGGACAGATATATCAAGATATGTTTTGTTATATGTGATTTTACGAGTCAACATTGCAGGTATTGATTACGCGTTTTCCTCTATAATTCAATTATTTTGTTTGAATTATGCTTACTGAGAGCACTATTTTTTTTCAAACAATCAAACTTTCTTCATTTTGATTATAGTTACCATCTCACCCAGGCAGCCATTTTTTTTCATGCAGAAGAAGTTTTGTTGACATTGATAATTTTGAGCTTCTTACGATAAGAAATGAATGAAAATTCTAAGCAAACCTCAACAAACAAAGAGTGAAAGAAAAAAAAACAAAGATTCAATTTCAGAACATATTGTGAAAAATTGATACTCAAATATCACGAAACTTTTTTCGTTTTGGTTGAAACAGTTTCTTGATGTATGCTCCGAATATTAAAATAACTATAGTCACTTCTTCAAGGAAACTAATTTCGTCAAAATTAAAAAAAATATTTCGTCATTCTATTTTTTTCCACAAGAAAATTAACTCGTTGTGTCTTATTTACTAACGTTTCTAAAAATCATTTTATTATGGGCACCATATAGGTTGATGAATGTCACCCTAACAACGCAAGAAACACAGACACAGCAGAAAGATAAATCACTTCCATGCCCGATGCGGGATTCAAACTTGGGATCTTCCCGGTACGAGGCCAACTCTTTGATCACTATACAAGCCGGTCAGCTTATTTCGTCACTTCATTTTTGACAATCTAGTCTTCGGTCTAGTTTCGTTATTCTAGTTAATTTTATCTCACAATGCACTGTGATGAGGTTCTGAGTTGAGGAAACATTTTCGTCATGTAGTTGAGAGTTCACGTTTCATAACAAATAACGTAATTTTGTGACAAAATAATTCTCTAAATTTACGAAATTCACCTCAATGATTGCTGAATCCTCAAAAGTGAGAGTTTTATTTCTGGGTATGCATTGCTTAGTTTACTTATAAGTATCTCCTTCTCTCCAATGCCATTGCAACTCGAAGAATCCTTGACCAGCTAAGACATGTTATCTTAAAAAACATAAATTTAATCTATCAATTCCACAAATTTTGTACATTTTTAAAATATACATGCGTATGAAAACTTAGAATAAAAGTTAGATTTGTTAAACATGGTAACATTTAAAGTGATTAATAACGAAATATAAGAATTTTGCACATTTAAAAACCATGCTCAATTATTTTTTTCCAAATGGACTTTAGACTGATGCTCATAGAAATAAGTACTATGTGAATAAGCGAGATTATCGCAGCAAGTGTTTGAAAAAACATTTAATTGCTATTTTCTGAAACAAAAATCATACTCACAAATGCAATAACTTCAGTTTTCAACCAGTTTTCGTTCCAACTTTAACGGCATGTAGATGCAAAACCATTTATTGCGGTAAAGGAACTTGATTAATTATTTGATTAACTCAGAATTAACCAATAATCCGACAGCTACATATCCCAATAATTTCCCTTCTTTCTTTTAACTTTTGAAATATCGACTGCACAAATTTTTATGAAAAATACATTCAAGAAATTACATTTGTTTTTTCTTGTAATTAAAAGCCTCTATCTATATTTTGTTACCTTTTAACTAAAGGAAATATAATAACTTTATAAAGGAATTCTCTAATTAATTAATGTAAAATAATAAATCAAACTTCCTTTTACATGCCCAAGACTATAAATAATTTTACACAATACGTTCAAAGACTAATTTCCGCGGAATCTCCTTTTATTTATTTATTTTTA
This sequence comes from Parasteatoda tepidariorum, assembly GCF_982258835.1. Taxonomy (NCBI): domain Eukaryota; kingdom Metazoa; phylum Arthropoda; class Arachnida; order Araneae; family Theridiidae; genus Parasteatoda; species Parasteatoda tepidariorum. The sequence goes on along the minus strand of NC_141765.1, from coordinate 51,685,685 downwards.
GGAAAAGAAATTTAGTTTTTTAAACTTTAAGTAAATCTCACGAAAATATATGCTTGAAAAATATTAAATGTTCAATTTTGATCTTTACGATATTCAATCAAATACATATTTTCAAATGTTGCAGTAGAAATATTTTTCTTTGTAATTTAAAGTAAGTCATGTTTTAAGAAATAAGAAAAGGGCAGGTATAGTCATTTGTTTTCATATGAATTTGCACAAAGAATTCTCTTACTAAAGAGAAAGAAAAATTCCATTAATCTCAAAATCTAAATCTCGTTAAAAAAAACAAGTCTCTTAAAATCAATATAATGATTGCTAGGGTTAACTTTTTCATGATTGATATCTAAATTAATTCTAAAAACATCTAGTTAAAAAAAAATTGTCTGTTTTATGATTCTAAAACAATAGGTAACGATGCCAATATTTTCAAACTGTACCCAAACCACTAAAGAAAATCTAGAGAAAGAGAAATTGCTAAAAATGTTCCAATTTTTTGGACATTTTTTTTCATTTTCTCTTTGACTTCATTAACAAACCATTTCTCCTCGGAGATGGAATTTGAGCCCATCTTTTGAAAGTTGATCAGACCAGGTGAAGGTCCCTTGCTGTTCAACTCGGCATAGTAATGAGAACAGACTCAAATGAAGCCTGCAGGTAACTTACGAAAATCCAATTATTTTGCCGTAAAAAAAAAATAATAAAAAAAAAGACTGAAAAGGAAAAACTCCCTTGGATGTAAAGAACGTCAAAAATCTTTTATGTGAGGATTGTGGATAAATTGCCAGACAGAAGATTATCAACTTTATTTAGCAAGTTTAATGGTAACACTTGGGCTTTGTTCTAGTTTATAATCTCCCTCGACGTTGCTTTTAAAATAAATCAATGAAATTTAATGCCATCCCCCTATTCCGTTCTTTCTTTAACACACTTAAAAGAAAGCTTCAAGATTTTTATTCTTTTAATCGATTCCACCGAGTTGACATCCCAAAGGGCTAACTTTTGAAGCTGGTGGCTATGAAAAAAATCTCATTTACTAGTTCTCACTATTATCCTCGTTTTTTTATCGAAAAGATAAAAGAGATGAAGTCATGATAGAGATTTTTTTTATTCTAATTTAAATATAAGGGGCTTCAAATGGAAATAACTAACAGTGCTTAACATTTATTCCGATTCAGTGCAAGCTTACGAAATTATATATAGCTTTTTCTTTATGCATAATACTATAAAAATTATATTAATAAAGAATACGTTTCTATAGATATAAATACAGGTATATAAATAAATATTCCTTATTCATGTGAATCTACGAAGGGTTTTTCTTTTGTTGGCAAGGTGATTTAGGTGATTTTATAGCCATCCAAAAAATTCAATTTCATAACAGAACATGAATTGCAAACGAATTAAGACTGTAAAAAGACTTTTTGCCATTAAATCAAGTAAAAGAAAACGAAACCAGATGAAATGACTAGTAGAAGTAAGTAGCGCTAAATTGCTATACTATTTAAATAATCCGCATAAAACTAAACATTAGGAAAATCCCTCTCACATTGGACTAAACATTAAAAAATATACATCTAACATTGATCAATAGCTTTAGAGAAGATTTAGCCTTTCTTAAGTCTAAACAGGTTTTTTTTTATTTATTCTATGTTTTTTATGCCCAGTGCAAATGTAGAACTACTTTGCTCCAAATTCTGAAACTGACCATTTTTTCTTATGTTTGGAATAGTACGAATTATCATGCAAAATTTAAAACCATGTTAAAAACAGCAAGTTTTTCGAAAAATTACACATTTATTAATCAATATTTCTCTTCTTTTTAAAGTTTTACTCTCTATTTAGTCTCTTCTTTTTGTTATATTTCGTCAAACACAAGTCACAGCAAAAGGTTTATGCCGTTCCTAACCATCATTTTTTTTCCTATTGAAAAAATTACTTTATTTGGAAGTTAAATAGGAGGTTGAAATTGAACGGGACAAGGCCAATTAAATACAGTAGATCGGGAGCATGTCTCGTTTTATCTCTCTACGAATTACTAAGCAGAAAGTGATCTAATGTTGCATGTTAGAACCTGATACCTTTACAATAAAATCAGTTATGAGTATTTTACTTGAATTTCGAAATTTAGTTTAATAAGCATTTATTGTTTAACAGCATGCAAAGCTCGTAAAATTTAATTATCTGCAATCGCACTAAACATATTTTCTGATCAGTAGTTCAGAGTGAGAAAAATTCTGCAATATCACAACATTTAACCCTTTGCTGTCATATGTCTACCTCGGACTACCAGTTTTTATTTTGTATCAATAAAATTCAACAACAAAGGGTTAAGAAATACAATTTTAAAACTGCTTTCAACCTTAAATGCTACATTAGTTTTAAATTATAAAAGAAACTCTAACCCCATTTAAAAAAAACTTCAAGCATTAATCTTGAAACACAAAAAAACAATAGAAATGTGTCAAAGAACAAAAATATAAATCTTTACAGGGTAACCAAAGTAAAGCCATTTTAAAACGCATTTCTTAAACACACAATAAACATTAATGAATCGAAAGTAAGCTTTTATCTCCAAATCAACTTCAACTCATTCTCCTTTTTTAATGGGATAACAAAGGCTCTTATTCATGGACCTAAAAAAACAACTCTGGTAGCAACCTAACACACAAGATACTTAATGTCCTTATTGTGTGACTATTAGACGGTGATTCTAACAGCGCCATTAGCTCTGTATCCATAATTTAGATAGCGAACTAGATGAAACAACACAACAATAAAACTAACAACAGTACAAGACGGTTTCAAATCGCTGTTCATTTTATTTACAAAGACAATCTAAAGCGCGGATAAAAGGTACCTTTGGCAGATCGCAATCGATATGTTCTTAAATCCGTGTAAAGCTGTTACCGATCACTGTGAGAAGAAATCCTCCAAGTTCCTTTCTAGAGTTGTGTCACTCTTTGATAGATGATGATGAGATGTCGCACGTCGCTTTTACAACACAACTCTCTCCCCTTTCTTTTGCTGCGACGTTCTTGTTTGTTGCGTTTTTTGTTTTTATTATTATATTTTTTACTCCCACGAAATGAGTCTTTGGCTTGAATGAAGGGTTTTTCTACAAAAAGCCTTGTTTACGGAACACTCTTTGATCATTAGGGAAGTTTGGAGAGTTTGATTTTAAAGAGTTTTTGTTTTTGTTTTATGAGGATTTATCTTAGAGTTCGATTAAATACAATGTGATATCAACTTCTCCATTGTTGTTGTTTTTTTTCCCATTTTTTTCTTACTTATGAAGTAGTGAAGGTAGCATTGTGTGTATATATATATATATATATATATATATATATATATATATATATATATATATATATATATACTTAATTATAAAAAAAAATAAAAATATAATGCGCAAGCGTAAAGGTTTTATTTAGGACGCATTCTTTTATGACAACGAAAGAGACATTTCAAAAGAAAGAATAATTATGCTAAGATAAATTTCATTATTTATATTGCGTCTGTGCCCCTCTATAAAATTAGAGTATTGATCTCGCAAATACAGCAGATATTTACTCAATTTTAAACTCAAGAAAATATAAACCAGTAAAAATGCTAGAGCTAATTTTACATTATGATAAAATAAAACATCAAACTGAATTTAAATTTCTTAAAGAAAAATTCCTCTTATTCAACATTTATTACTGATATAAAATAATCAATCAATAACAAATTTAGCTGTAAAACGTCACAATTATAGTTAGTATATTTTTGAATTAATAAAATCTAACTCTACTATTGTATACCTTCCAAAATTTGAGATTTTTATTGAATGCTTTTTTAGTGATAGTGGATTAAGGAAGAAAATGTTGATACTTCAAGAAAACTTTAAAATCTGTATCTAGAATTTCAGATAGTAAATTTATGTCCATCTGACCTGTTATATGTATGTATACATTATTTAAAATGTAGCAGTGAACGAATTTTTTTGGTTCATAATTATTTCAATATTCATTCGGATATAGCCGTTGCCACTAGAAAAAAAAACTTGCAACGAAAATTTTAAACTATTATACACTGTAAAAAATTCCAGATCAAATTATGGTAAAAAGTACTGGCACCTTTCACTAAAATTTTATACCGTAAATTTTACAGTAATATTAATTTAATTTCAGAAATTTAGAGATTTTGTAGTAAACAGTGTGAAAAATTACGTTATATCAGATTTTTTGTTTCATAAAATTTAATGGTAAACCGGTAAAAAGTTGGCCGCCTCAGTGCAGGTGGCTTTCACCGTAATTTTATCCAAAATTTCTTCAAGTGTAGTTTCTGTTGTTTAATTTATTCATTATTATATTTAATGCATTATTTTAGATAAAATATTGTTTATTGCTTTTTCAAACAATATAGTTTGTTTGATAAAAATAATTAAAAAAGCAGATATTTGTCTGACTTCAAACTCAAGAAAACATAAACTAACGTATCGAAGCTTATTTTGAACTCTGATAAAAATAAATTATCAAACTAAAAAAAGATTCCTCTTTTTAAAGGCATATTTGTAAATGAAGTTAAAATAATTGAATAAAAAATTAAGAAATATTTTTCTAAATAATTTTATAAACTAACGTTTTTTGTTGATTCAGATCAAAGATTTATATTTTAAGCAATCGAACAAAATGTAACCTTATTTTGCTTTATTTTTATAGAGTAAATATTTGCATTATTTAATACCGTACTATTATTTCATTATTATATCTATTGAATTTTTATAATTAGCAATGAAATAGATTTGATTTTCAAACTAATTATTATTTTCATTTATTAAAACTTGTATGGGTAAGTCAAAAATATTTTAGATTAGTTTACTTTCATTAAGATGTTTATAAAAGTACAATAGTTATAGAATTTTAAAATATTGCATTAAACTTCGTATTCAATATTATTATTCAACATTAAGTAAGTTTATTCCTGATTCATTTATATCTTATAATTAAAATGACATACACATCTGCAATACGCTGTGAATACCAGTTATATTATGGTTGACTTAATTAAATATGGTTATCCGACTAATTAATTGTGTACTAGTTATAAGTATTGCTTAATTATATTTATCAATTTTTCTATTCGTAACGTCATTAAAATTTTTCAAGTAAAAGATATATATATTATATTTTCTCTAAACAGTTCTTTTATAAACATATTACATTTACTTAAATCTATTATATTAGCTATATCACAATTAATTGAAGTAATTGAAATTAACATAATTGTTGCAAATAGACATCCAACATTTAAATGACATTTCCTAAAAACAAGTATTATAAATATGGATATACGACCTTTTAAAAAATTAACACTACGGTTATCAAGTTTTCTGCAATATATGTCATAAAAAAGAATTATATAATATGATTTTCATGTCTATTTTACAATTGCAAATTCTTGCAATTTATATTTTGACTATTTTCAAGATGAAAAGTAATCAAGAATTCACTCTAAATTCTATCCTTCTAGCAGATGTTGCTATTATCTGTGGATATTTTTGCTTTCGAGTATACTTTTGCTTACATTTTCTGGAAATCCTGAAAACTAAAGCTTGCTGCAAAAATAAAAAAATAAAAAATGAGTCCAAGAACGCTCTTTTGTACAAACCAAGTGATATTTTTTACGCTTCAAGAAGTTTTTCAGAACAATATGAGGGCTTTTTTTTAAGCTTTCTTATCTTTTTTTGCTGTTGCACCTGAACTATGCAAAATTCTGTGCGTGCTTAAGATTATGGTTTTATCCGAAGTTGACGACTCATAATCGCAGCTATATTCACCAAAAACATTTTCAAAACATTTTATGCATATTGAGGTATGGTTGCTTTTCGTTCTTTTTTACTCTTACAGAAACAAATTTCAAGGTAGATTACGATGCGATATTCTACAGCAAACATTGTTCTTCCTGAACAGAAGATAGATGACTAAAATATATTCTCTTTAGTCAATTATTTTATGAGTAAAAGGAGTAATTACCGGTAATGTTTTGCTCAATAATTTTCCGTTTTTAATATACCAGTAGTGTTTAAACGTTATGTATTTCAAAATAACAAGAGAATGTTTTCTGCAGGTAGCATAATTATTGAATAAACACTCTATTTGACTATTCATAACAGTACAACTTAGGTTTTTTGAATGATTATTAAATGTTTAAAATATGAGTTTCATATTTTATTGTCCACATATTCCAAAAACGGTGATTGATAATAAAACTGATTTGATACAATTTCCTAAAATTTATATTTTAAGTGAAATGTCTATATTTTATACTTCTTACAAGAGGTTGACTAAAACTGATTTTCTTCCATTCTTTCCTTTTCTTTTAAATTAATTTATTTTGAAATACTAATTCTAATCTTAAATTTTTATTAATAAAATAACTGATTTGCACTGAGGAAATACAAGGTGTCCCTTTAATTAAAAATTTCACTTTTTTTTTTAATTTTTAAAAATCAAAATGTGTTTTGTGCTTAAAACCAATTCGATGCAAATTATCTTATAGCAATTATGAACCACACGGCCATTTTACACGGCCATTTTTATTACACAAATACAAGAAATTCTTACATTCTCAAAAACCTCGTTTCAATATTGAACCATAAGACAGCTATCTTGAATTATAATACCGACAAATTAGGATGTTGCTTTTGTATGCTGTAAACCATATTTTTGTTCACTTTCAACAATAGTATAGCATAATCAAATTTAAGACGTTTATATTTGGATAGATGTATGGTTTAACTTGACATCGATATAATCTTGCAGCAATGTTTATATTTTACAACAATGTTATATTTCCACTCTCTCTAAAGCTTCAAATAAAATAACAAAATCTTAATGAATAGTTTTATTTGTCCCTCCGATAAAACATGTGATATTTTCTAAGCAGAATAAGAAACCATAAAACCACTTGCCTTAAGACTCGTCTACATTGTATTATCATACAAATCTAAAATCTTATAAATTTAATATTTTTTTTTGTTTTTAACTTTGACCCAAAAAGCCATGAACAATCATTCAAATTAGAGAAATTTTTCAAACCGTCCAGGTTTCATCTAGCTCTAAAGCTATTTGAGCTCCACAGCGCATGCGTGAGGAATTCTCAAAAAATCGCTGGTTACTCTATGTATATTCTCCCTTTTGTTTGCTATCTCGAATTGATGCTAAGTAGAGTAATATTATCAAACATTCTGTCTTTTCAGCGTTAAAGGTAAACTCTTTCAAACACGGCTCACTTCCTTAACAATATTTTTTCAAATTCGCACTAATTATCAGAAAAGCAGTTATTCGTCTTTCAAATTTCCTTAATTTACGAAATCAACTATTGATAAATTTATGAACATGACTTTCTATGGATTTTTTTTTAATTTTAATACGAATGTAATTCCGATAATTTGACAGATTTTTTGATAATTATTAAACTATTTTATTGTAATTAAAAGTACCAAAATAAATTTTTGCTTGTAATTAGAGCTTCAGAAAAATGAATATAAAAAACACCGGTGTCTCATCCGAGTCAAAGGGTTACGGTTGCAGTAATTTTCTTCGTATTATAGTTCAAGATATATTTATAATACGGTTCAGCGTTAAATTTATATTTTTGATATTGTGTTGGGAAAGGAAGATCCGTAAGAAAAGAAAATTGATAAAAAATAATGAAATAAATTTATAATAAATAGATATAAAATAGATAAATGAAATAAATTTGCAAAAACTTTAACACGTTCACGCCCGGAAAAGTGAAAATACTGGTACTGGAAAAGAGAAAATACTGGTAGAAGAACTATTTCAATATTAGATAATATTCGGGAGGAGTTAATCCTATTCTCAACAATAACAATTCACTGTAAGGAAAATTATCACGGCGAAGAAGCAATTCAATATAAAAATTGCATCCGTTAAAAACAATTGGTAGTTATGGATTTTTATTATTCCCAGAAAAAAACTAAAAAATGAAATTTATTGTTACCAGTTTTTACTCCGGTGCGCTACCAAGATGAGACAATCTAGCGTGACCCACCGGTGGGTCACCCCGGCGTGAGCATGTTAAACAATGGAAATAAAAACATCAAACATACTTTTGCCGTTATAACACTAAGTAAAAATCTGCAGTTTGCATAAATTGTTAACTTTTAGATTACAAAACTAATTATTCACCATTGCATTGTGTGAGACTAAAAGACAAACATTTTAAATGATAAAAATCATCACAGCTAGGTTGATGCCAAGTTCTACACAGACACGTCTGGATCTGAATTCAAATTAAAAGTGCGGTACCCAGTTATGTGCCATTAACTAAAGAAGCTGGCATAAAAACTTCTATTCATCAGACGTTCGAGTCTATTTAACAAACCTAAAGGAAGAATTAAGTTTAATCCACCGTATTTTTTAATCCTATTTGTGTCAAAGAAGTAGGTGAGTTACACAACAATTATTGTCTCTTCCTATCCTTCCGTCTTTATTTCACATTTCTTGCCCTCAAGGCTTTTTTTAAAGAAGTACCACTGGATAAAATAAAGAAGTGAAATTAGTTCTGACGTAGAGTATTTGTTGAGAATCTTTTTTTTTTCTCTTCAGAGCCTCTTTAAAGATTCATGAAGTGTAGCGTTTTTTTCCCAGCTTCCTCCTTAGTATGAGTTTCAAACAGCGGAGGGTTAATGATTAGAGCTTTTGTTGATAGTATGTTGTACCACGGTTGCTTTGAAATTTTCAGGGATGTTCAAACATTTAAAGGATGAGCTATGGTCTAATATTTTATATTTAACTACATTTTAAAGATGCGATAATTTGAATAAAAAAATAAAACATCTTTTGTATCAACTATGTAAAATTAGAAATGGATTATGACTTTTATTATACAAAGAGAAGCAATCCAGCCGTTTGAAGAACAAGGCTTTACTCAAGCTGCTAATTACATACAAAATAATATTTACGAATTTTACGTACAAATAAGTATTTTCTAGAATCTTCATTTACTGATTGAAGTAATATATGCAATGACAGTAACACTAAACTGTAAGACACTCAACTGTCATTAAAAAATAGAAGTTCTCTGCCTGTTGGCAGCGGAAGCTCAACCAGTTTTAAATCGACATTTAATGGGAAGTAATATCAATCGGTGTACGATGCTGACCATATCGCTACTATCATAGCATGTGTCACAAATTTGAATTACTTTAGCCTCCGTGATACCTTTATCCAGCACCTAGCTATAAATCACAGAGCCGGCATACTTGAGAAGTTACAACTACAAGAAAAAGTTTTTTTTTTTTTTAATTCTGTACCTTCAATAACTAGAACTGATGATGGAAGTCTTTAGTAGTTTCGCTCTATTCAAGTAAACTTAGTGACACAATGCCTTTTTTTTCTTTTCAAAGTGCAACTTTTTAACACCTTTATATTTAGTTTATATCCCGGTTTAATCTGTTTGTTGATAATTATTTGTGCAGTATGGGGATTTTTTGCATTTAACTCTATTCAAACAAATCTCGATAATTTTTCATGTAAGCCAATCGTACTTATGAAAATACTCTCATAAATTACTGATAACCAAAAATGACAAAGTTCACACACATGTTGTAAACTTAAATTAATATAGAAACCCATTCCAAAAATCCATAGAATAATTACTACTAATTAAAATGCAATTAAAACTACTTTTTGAGTAGTTACAAAATTTGCTCCACAGTGTATATAAAAAAGAAATTTAGATGTTTCAATGTTCGTAAAAATAAGACAAGGAAAACGTCTATTTCGATCTTTCGCAACTTTTTTTTTCAGTTTTCAATTTATTCCTAATTTCAGTTTCAATGTATTAGTCTTTTTTATCTTAATGAGGTGTGTTTTTTAAGTTGACAAAATATTACAATGTCAAGCTTTTTTCTGGTTTAACTTTTTTTATTCATCTATTTGATAGACTAGACTGTCCTCTCTCCTTTAGATTCCAGACTAGTTATGAAGGCTTTTTACTTATGAAAACCAAGAAGAACATCAAAATTTATAAAAATGAGGTCGTACTTTGTTAATCCTTAATAAAATCGTAGAAAGTATGCATCCCTCTAATTTCATTTTTTAAAAATCTCGATATGAAGCCAATTCATCACCCATTTATGACGCAACAGGACAATCCTCTCTCAACCTGTCAAAAGGATGGAGAAGATGAGGGATAATTCTAAATATGCTTTGATCATCTTTATTCAATTTTCGCAAATAAACTGATGGATATTTACTCTGTTTGACTCTTATCTTTCGATACTGCCATTTAATCCAAATATGAGATATAAAGCTTGCGGCACTTAAAATTATGTTTTAAATTTTTCTGACTCAATAATGTCAATACATTTCTGCAATCAACAATGTTTGATACGTAGTTAAGTAGTATACTGTTGCCAGTTGTTGTTTTGATAAGTATCTTTGTTGTTATGCAATTAACGTTAAAAAAATTTTTTAAAGATATCCAAATCAGGTTTCTTCAGTTTAAACTGCAATACAGTTAAATTTTAAAGAATCTAATAAGCGCTCACTTTTAAATCACTTACTCAAAACCACGAATCGAACACGAGGATATTATCTCATGTGAACCTAACATGAAATTGCAGATTAACTCATCCTCAGATGTGCCTTAGATAAATGAAGATCTTTTAACTACGGCTGCCAGTTATTAAAATTTTGATATGTGTTTTATTTTTATGCAAATAATATAAACTTTTTTTTCTCATCCAAATAGGTTTTTATCAGATTAAACTATAATAATGTTAGATTTTTTAAAAAAAAGCATTAAAAACTAAGAAACGTGTACTTTTATATCACTTACATGCAATTGAAAATAGCATAATTTTATTGCTTTAAAGTTTTGAGGAAAAATTATTAGAAGTAATTAAAATTTTCAATTATCATTTTTCTTTATCTAATGAAACGATCCCTTAATAGCTAAATCATCAAAAGTTTAAAAAGAACAAAAAATAAATTAGTAAATTAAAAAACACGGATGAAAAATTTAACCTAAAATTCAAGAAATATCAAGCAACACTCTGCCGATAATGAGAACATACCAATAGTTTAGATAAATGCAGATATTAGTAAAGGTTTGTATGCCGTAAGAAAAAACGTGAATAATGTGGAGTTATTTCTCTTGAGAATTATATGTTCATTCTTTTGATCATTTCTTTTCCAGTTTATTTGTATTTACAAACACAGAATTTATAAATTCAGTTATTTATGAAAATTCCTTAGAGTAGGTAACATTTTGAAAATCCCTCTGTTCTCCTCATCGAAATTTTATTTCAAAAATAAAATTAATTTCAAGTATGAATTTCTTTTCTTTCAAAATAACAAAATATTTTAACATAAAATTACTATAATCAAATGGCCCTATCAAGGGTTAAAGCACATATAAATTCAAAACATTATGAACATTCTTTATAGAAAAAAAAATTTTTTTTCAAGCATCTTCTCCTAAAGTATTTTCCATTTTGCTAGTAATGAATGTGACATAAATCTTACTGATCGTAGATTAAATTATTACATTAATTAGTATGCTAATTTGTTCCTTCTCACGCAAAAGCAAATGAGCTTATTGGAAAATGTTTA